>NC_134357.1:438554775-438794775 GCF_048569485.1 Anomaloglossus baeobatrachus | reverse complement strand
CACAAAAGAAGTGACGCTTCTCCTCGCCTCTTCCCGCCCAACAACCTGCACCAGTGACCCTCTTCCCTCACATCTCCTTCAGGCTCTCTCTCCAGCTGTCACTACCTATCTAACCAAAATGTTTAACCTCTCTCTTTCATCAGGTATCTTTCCTTCATCATTTAAACATGCCATCATAACCCCTCTACTTAAAAAAACCTTCCCTCAATCAGAACTGTGCCGCTAATTATAGACCAGTCTCTAATCTTCCCTTTATTTCTAAGCTCCTGGAACGCTTGGCCCACTCTCCGCTAATCCGCTATTTATCTGAAAACTCACTTCTTGATCCCTCTCAATCTGGTTTCCGCTCTTTACACTCCACCGAAACGGCCCTCAGCAAAGTCTCAAATGATCTATTAACAGCAAAACCTAACGGCCACTATTTCCTATTGTTTCTCTTGGATCTCTCAGCTGCTTTTGACACTGTGGATCACCAGCTTCTCCTCACCATGCGCCACTCAATTGGCCTCAAGGACACCGCTCTCGCCTGGTTCTCCTCCTATCTCTCCGACCGCTCCTTCACTGTTTTCATCTCCACTCCTCTCCCCCTCACCTTCGGGGTTCCTCAAGGCTCAGTTTTGGGCCCTCTCCTCTTCTCTCTATACACCGCCCCTATTGGACAAACCATCAGCAGATTCGGTTTCCAATACCATTTCTATGCTGATGACACCCAATTATACACATCATCTCCAATCATCACCCCTGCTCTGTTACAAAATACCAGGGATTATCTGTCTGCTGTCTCTCAAAGCATGTCCTCCGTCTATATGAAACTGAATCTCTCCAAAACTGAGTTTCTTGTGTTTCCTCCCTCTACTAATCAACCTACACCCAACATCTCAATTACCTTCGATGACTTAATCATTATTCCCAAGCAGCATGCTAGCTGTCTTAAGCCCGCTTTACATGCTGCAATGTATCTTACAATGTGTCGGCGGGGTCACGTCGTAAGTGACGCACATCCGGCATTGTAAGTTACATTGCAGTGTGTAAGTAGCACACATTGCAGTGTGCAGTGTGTGACATCCCGGGAACGATGAACAGATCTTACCTACGTCCTGCGGCTCTTGGCCGGTAATGCGGAAGGAAGGAGGTGGGCGGGATGTTTACATTCCGCTCAGCTCCGCGCCTCCGCTTTTATTGGCCGGCTGCCGTGTGACGTCGATGTGACGCCGAACGTCCCTCCCACTCCAGGAAGTGGACGTTCGCCGCCCACATCGAGGTCGTATGGAAGGTAAGTATGTGTGACGGGGGTTAATCGTTTGTGCGGCACGTTCAACAAATTGAACGTGCCACACATACGATGGGGATGTTGCAAATCGCATACGATATCGTATGCGAAATTGCAACGTGTAAAGCAGGCTTTAGGGTCATATTTGACTCAGAACTCTCCTTCATTCCCCATAACCATTCACTCACTCGCACATGTCACTTGCATCTTAAAAACATTTCCAGAGGGCGTGTCTGGGACTCCATGGAGCAGGACGTGTAGAGGCTGAGCTCCTCCACCCGGGATACCAAAAAGCCCTTTGCATAAGCCTTACACAAGCCGGAATGGGGAAGAAGAGACCCCCAAAAACCACTAAAGACCCTGTGACTCCAGCACTGCTCACCTTGGACTCCTACCTTACAAAGGAGCCGCCAGGGGAGCGGGAACAAGAGAAGGCGTGGGCGGCAGGAGCGCCACAAAGCACTTACCCCTGGACGGCCGCGATGGAGGACTGTGCAGGAGGGACGGAGCGGGGATTACCCACCCGCGCCGCAGACGGAGGAGGAGGAAGCGATCGGAAGCCGGTGGATCCCGGCGGGAACGGGCCTTCCCTCGTGGGCAAGATGGCGGCGGAGGTGGCGGAGGCGGCGTGCAGCAACTTACCAGCACAGCTGCACGAGCCGGGGCATCGCCAGTCAAGTGAAGCTGCGTGTCTCCAGAATGCCAGGCCGGGTGAGAAGTATGTGTTTCCCCCTGACGCGAGCACCGGTGATTCAGAGGAGACGGAGGTGATCATGCCGCCCCTCCCCCCCATAGAACTGTTGGAGCGTGGCGGTGGCTGGAGCCCGGCCGCCCCCACAGATAGCACGCAAGGGGGGATGGAGCAGGCAGAGTGGGCATATGAGGATATGGAGCTGAGGAGTGATGGCCCTGAGGAAATAAGAGAGGAGGCAAGGAGCGACGGGGAGACACTGGGGGAGAACTTAGAGCATGATAGGTCAGACCTTCAGCCTGCTGGAACCCCCCAGCTCCCAGGGGATAAAGTAAATATAACAGAAAGTGATATGCTCTCCCCATTGGGACCTCCAACATTACTAAGTGAGGCCCTTATACCCAGGCCTCAAAGAGCCTATAAACCACCTAGGGACATGGGGCTCTGGAACCGGGCCCCACGGCTCGATGGAGGGGAGCCCCTGAGCCACCTCCTGGCCCACCTGCTCTGGAAAGCAACAAGAAAAGGGCCCCAGACAGTATGATGGCAAAACCAATGACCACACAACCGGGGTGCCCTCCACCAGAGTGGTGGGAATTTATCAAACAAGTTCCCACCAAAACAGACTTCCAAACACTCATTTCAGAAGTCAAGGACGCCTGCAAATCTGAAATAGCAGCAGTCCGGCAGGACGTTCTTTCCATCTCCAAACGAATAAACCAACTGGAGAATGAACATGGTGAAGCTAGAACAACCATCCGCCACCTCCAATCCCAAGCCTCCTCTCAAGCTGACGTCATAAGAGAGTTACAGCGCCATGTTGAAGATCTGGATAATAGAGGCATGCGACATAACATACGGGTCAGGGGCGTGCCTGAGGTCCAATCAAAGGAAGACGTCACCACAATCTTGCAAACCATATTTAATTCGCTCCTCCAGCTGGCCCCAGATAACCCAATACCCATGGACAGAGCGCATAGAGCTCTCTGCCCCAAAATTCTAAAGGGGAACCCAAGAGACATTATATGTCACATCATTGACTTTCAACTTAAAGAAGAAATAATGCTCAAAGCCCGACCGCCAAAACAAGTGATGTACCAGGGCACCAAGATCCAGCTTTTTCAAGATCTATCGTGGATAACATTACAACAACGGAAGGCTCTCCGCCCTCTACTGTCATCCTTGCAGGCCCATAAGGTTCTTTATAGATGGGGGTTCCCATTTAGCCTCACTGCACGGCGCGGAGAGGCGTCGGCCACCCTCCGGGCCCCTGCAGACCTGGAGCCTTTTTGTCGGGTTTTTGATCTCCCTGTTCCAGACTTACCAGACTGGACTCTGCCTCAACAGATGCCGCCGCTTCCTCCGACGTGGCAACCAACTACTTCACCCCGCAAACAGCGACCTAGGAGTTCAAGAGAAAAGGGCCCTACTTGACAGTGCCCTCCTACACATTTATGGCTACTTATAGTCTTCAATTGGGGTTGATGGGCCCATTTTTATAGTTTTTTCTGGGACCTTTTGCCTCACTTTTGGGGGGGGAATGTCTCCCCATTCCGGAATCCTGGGGGAGGGCGAGGGCCCGAGGGTCTGTTCTGTGGAGTTTCACCACTCACCCACTAACAGAGTTTGACTAGTATAGTCGCACGTTGGTTTACAGTGCAGGTTGTACTTGGTGTATCAGTTTCTATTTAGAGTGAATGCAAGTCGGCTCTGATACTGGGATAGTGGACGAGTGGTGTCGTTTACCATACACCTATCTCATAACTGAAAAGTTTCTATTTTTTTTGGTCGAACATAGTTATGTTTTTTTCTGTTTTTCTATGTTTATCTTCTACTTACAGGTATGCGCCTCGCCAAATGCAGAGGGGTTTTTGGAGTACATTTCTTACACACACCAAGTGGAGGTACCGGGCATTAGCCTTTACATTAGAGTATGCTGAGATTTTGGGATGGCTAGGTTAATGAGCCTTAATGTTAAGGGGCTGAATTCTGATGTAAAGAGGAGGCTGGTCCTCCAAGAGATGCGAAAATCAAAGGCGGAGGTGGTGTTTCTGCAGGAGACGCACTTCACAGAGAAAAGTTCCTTTAACTTTGCCCGCCATTGGTTTCCCCAATCCTTCTCAGCCACAACCACAAAGAAGAAGGCAGGGGTGGCAATACTGATCTCTCGCACCTGCCCACTTCAAGTGAGTAAGTGGGAAGCAGATCCCTCAGGTCGTTTTTTGATCGTCCAAGGTACTCTAAATGGAATACCACTAATTTTGTGTAACCTGTATGCACCAAACTCTAACCAGCTTAGATTTATTTCTTCAACGTTGTCACGCCTCCCGAGGGACCGTGGGACCTTCCACATCATAGGAGGAGACTTTAATACGGTATTTTCAGACAAGGCTGATAGAATGCTTGCACCTTCACATCCGGCAGGCTCACATAGACCACCACATCTATCCACTGGGTTCCGCAAATTGATCCGCAAACATCAATTATTTGATCTTTGGAGAATCGATAACCCGACGGCAAGACAATACACCTTCTTCTCACATCCCCATAAATCGCATAGCCGAATTGATTACTTTTTGGGCAATATCCTTACACTTAGAGCACTCCAACATGCACAAATTGGCAGTATCACTTGGTCGGACCACGCCCCTGTGTTGATATCTCTTAATCTGACAACCCCCCTCCTGAAACGCACCCACTGGAGACTGAACGAATCCTTACTCACCAACAACACCTCTCGAGAATCTCTTCGTAAGGTCATACAGAACTACTTTACAGAGAATTCTCAGTCCCTCCCATCTTTCCCATTGATATGGGAGGCCCACAAAGCAGTAGTTAGAGGGGAATGCATAACCCTGTCTTCTAAACTCAAAAAGGATTCACAACAGCGTTACCGTCAGTGCGAAAGGGACCTCCGCACAGCAGAGAATCAGCTTCAAACTCACCCCACTAAAACTCGCCTGAAAAAAGTGATAGACTTGAGAACTAAAGTAAAAGAGATCTCACATGGAAACATAGAAAGACTCCTGCGTTACTCCCGCCAGAAATACTATGAATACGGTAATAAGCCCCATACGATGCTAGCTAGAAAGCTTAGAGACCAAGCGATAACTAGTGCCCCATGCGCAATAAAAGATACTGCAGGCACCCCTCACTATGACCCCACGAAAATAGCTCAACTTTTCCACACATACTATACGTCGTTGTATTCTATCCCCCCGCGGTTACCAATGACGCATCCGAATAGAACAAAAATATTAAATGACTATTTGACTGACTGTCACCTCCCAAAACTGTCTCAGGAGGCATTGGAGGACCTTAATCGAAAGGTGGAGCCAGAGGAAATTTATCAAATCATTAAGGACTTACCAGGCCACAAAGCCCCGGGCCCTGGCGGGTTTACCTATCTATATTATAAGACCTTTGAGGGGGAGCTGTCCACCCATCTAACACACCGTTTCAACCTTTTCATGGAGGGTGACGCCATTCCAAACACATTCCTACACTCATATATAACTGTTATTCCTAAAGCAGGAAAAGATCCTTTGGAGTGTGCGAGCTACCGTCCTATTAGCCTTCTAAACTCGGATCTTAAGATATTCACTAAACTACTGGCTGACCACTTAAACAATTGGCTCCCACATCTGATCCATAAGGATCAGGTAGGTTTTGTCCGTTATCGCCAGGCAGGAGACAACACTCAAAGGATTTTAAATTTGGTGGACGTGGTAAATAGGGGGGGAATTGAAGCACTTCTTGTGGGGTTAGATGCGGAGAAGGCTTTCGACAGGCTGGACTGGTCCTTCATGTTCTCTGTTTTGGACCATTTTGGCCTGTCGGGGCCATTTGTCTCGGCGCTCAGGGGATTATATTCTTCCCCTGCGGCAACAATCCGCCTCCCCAATGCACATTCAGGGCCCCTCCCTATCAGAAACGGAATCAGGCAGGGATGCCCGTTGTCCCCCCTGCTTTACGTTCTTAGCATTGAGCCACTGGCGGCGTATATCAGACATAACCCAGATATTATGGGGATCAAAGTGCGGGAGAAATCCTTCAAAATAGCCTTATTTGCGGATGACGTCCTGCTGTCTCTGACCAACCCTGTGATCTCCCTACCAAATCTCCACACGGTAATAGCCCAATATGCTAGGCTCTCGGGATATAAACTTAACTCGGACAAAACTGAGGCCTTACCTCTCAACATTCCGGAGGCTAAGTTACAGTCCCTCAAACAAAATTTTAAGTACTCTTGGCGCACGGATTCTCTGCGATATCTCGGAGTCAAGATAACTTCTAACTATAAGACAATATATCAGGCAAATTTCCCACCCTTGATACGAGAAGTTGAAAATAGTCTAAAGAAATGGTCTTCCCTGCAGATCTCTTTTCTAGGTAAAATTGCCACAATTAAAATGTCAATCATTCCTAAATTCCTGTACTTGTTTGAAACTCTCCCAGTACGAGTACCCCTAGGGGTGCTAAAAAAGGTTCAATCATTGCTCTTACGTTTTATTTGGCACTCGGGAAGACATCGAATTCCAGATTCTGTCCTATGTGCACCACGCACTAAGGGAGGCTTGTCCTGCCCGAATATTACACTTTATTACTACGCTTCACACCTACGTTGCCTGGCCTCCTGGACGACCTTACCAGCTTTCAATAAATGGACAGAAATAGAGAAGCTTTGGATGGCTCCTTTTCATCCAAGCTCTCTAATCTGGGGTCGACCTGTCGAAACCCCCTCTAGAGATCTCCTGGGCCCAATGGCATTCACAAGAGACTTATGGCGACAGTGTAGGATGAAGTTCCAGTTGGCATCACAGTCTTCCCTGTTGACCCCCTTCCTGTTCACCCCACATCTAACTTCAGGCATGAACCCAGAAGTGGTCGGGCGGTGGGCAGAGGCAGGTCTCTATTGCTTTCGGGATATAGTTAATCCAACCACATTAAAACTCAAGCCATTTTCGGACTTGCGACACCAATATAAGCTACCTTTCCATCTAGATTTTCTCGTATCAACAGATATCACACTTCTATGCGGATATTATGGGACAGAGGGAGGTAGGCCGCCCCTCGGCATTTGAGACTCTCTGCTCAGGCCGGTCCTCGACCAGGGGACTAATCTCAGCCATTTATGCAATACTGGTGGCGGGGAATCCCTCGGACACAGTGAAACATACATATATGAGGAGATGGGAGGGCTGAGTGGGGAGACCGCTGTCGGAGGCACTCTGGTCGGTCATTTGGGCGAGGACATTCAGGTCCTCAATTAGTACTCTCTATAAGGAAAACCAAGTTAAAGTCCTTATGACATGGTACCATACCCCGGAGCTATTGCATAAGTTTAACCGTGCTTGCCCAGATGTCTGTTGGAGATGTGGGCTCAGCGGGGCATCCTTATATCATATATTTTGGACATGCCCAGCCATAGAAGGTTTCTGGGGGAGTTGGAAACCCTGATAGACAGATTGGTTGGTAAAAATATAAGCAGGGACCCGGTGGTCTACCTGTTGAATGCCCTCCCATTGTTTCTAAGTAAACCAGAGATAAAATTGCTGCTTCATATCCTCACAGCTGCCAAGTGCTTAGTTTCATTGTTCTGGAAAAGAGTGGCGCCTCCGTCTGTCTCAGATCTGTATGCTCGGATAACAGATGTTAGAAATATGGAAAGATTAACGGCCCAGCTTCATAACACAATGGATGGGTTTATAACGACTTGGTCTTTGTGGGACACTTTTGCGGACTCATACCAGATATAGGATAGCGAAGGTCTCTATTGTATTAGATGTTTTTGCACTATATATTAATGGGATCTGAGAATTTACTATCGAGACCTCCGGGTTGGGCCCTGACCTCTATCTTCTCTTACTCTTATATGTGATAAGAAACTGTTTATTTTCCATTTTCCTTCTGATATGCCCTTTTTGCATTGTATTTGACTGCATACCTGAGAATTGTTTCTGATACCTGTGTATTTGTCTTAATTTTTGGTTGTAAAATATATTGAAAAAATCTTTTCAAAATAAAAAGTTGAAGAAAAAAAAAACATCTCCAGAATCCGACCATTTCTCACTTTCGAAACTGCAAAAACCCTTACTGTCGCTCTTATTCATTCCCGCCTGGATTTCTGCAACTCTTTATTGATTGGTCTCCCTCGGACCAAACTCTCCCCTCTCCAATCCATCTTGAATGCAGCAGCCAGGGTCATATTCCTAACAAATAAGGAATAACGTTTGGAACACCATTCTAAGTCTGAACTGGGTGCAAAAACCTAAAAAAAATCACTATGGGGAGATAAGGTATGCACACCAGTGACTATGTAAGGGGAATACATGAAATAGCAGAAACTGCTGTGTGAATACTGACTTGAAAAATCCAATAGCTATATGTAAGAGTGAAAATGTGAAAAATGGAATCTGCATTACTGCCATGAACATATGAATCAAGAGAAATTTAGCTACTGAATTGATCAATGCAATAGAGCCCCAACACTACGCCAAAGTATTTCTCTACGTTGGGGTCCCTAGCTTGTGTGTGTCCTCTCATGCAGTTATTGGATTTTTCAAGTCAGTATTCACACAGCAGTTTCTGCTATTTCATGTATTCCCCTTCCATAGTCACTGGTGTGCATACCTTATCTCCCCATAGTGATGTTTTTTTAGGTTTTTGCACCCAGTTCAGACTTAGAATGGTGTTCCAAACGTTATTCCTTATTTGTTAGTAGTTTTTCGTTTGTGAACCCTCCTCAACCACACCTATTGCCAATCCATATCATACGCATAAATAGCCTGGGTCTCAGCTTCCCACACATGGTAAGTTTTTTAACTGCATGAGAGGACACACACAAGCTAGGGACCCCAACGTAGAGAAATACTTTGGCGTAGTGTTGGGGCTCTATTGCATTGATCAATTCAGTAGCTAAATTTCTCTTGATTCATATGTTCATGGCAGTAATGCAGGTTCCATTTTTAACATTTTCACTCTTACATATAGCTATTGGATTTTTCAAGTCAGTATTCACACAGCAGTTTCTGCTATTTCATGTATTCCCCTTACATAGTCACTGGTGTGCATACCTTATCTCCCCATAGGGTCATATTCCTGTCCAGCCGCTTCACCGATGCCTCCACCTTGTGCCAGTCACTACACTGGCTACCTATCAGCTACAGAATACAATACAAACTCATATCCCTCACCCACAAAGCTCTCCACAGCTCTGCACCACCATATATCTCATCCCCCATCTCTGTCTATCATCCCACCCGCCCCCTTCATTCCGCAAATGATCTTAGACTAACATCCTCCATAATACGAACCTCACACCTCCGTCTCCAAGACTTTTCTCGTGCCGCGCCAGTTTTCTGGAATGCACTACCCCAAAGAATGGGACTAATATCCTGCCCCCAAGTTTTTAAGTGTACATTAAAAACACATCTCTTCAGACAAGCTTATCATAATAACTTCCTAACCTAACTCTCCCCTGTCCCACCTTCTAAATGCTACTCGTAACCTTCTCTCTCCTATTTTATTTCTGTCCTCACATACTACATGCAACCAATAGCACATAAGGTTACTGTCTAAAGACCAGATCATTAATTTTTAGATGTAACCAATAAACTAGCATAACGATGGCTGGCCAGATCTACAAGTGTGCTACACCTTTTATGTCCCCCTTCTTCCCCATAGAGTGTAAGCTTCTGAACAGTGCCCTCATTTCTACTGTAGCTGTTGAATTATGTACTATTTTGTCCTGTTTTTGTCTATACAACCCCCCACCACCTGATTGTAAAGTCCTGCGGAATATGTTGGCGCTGTATAAATGAACTTTTTTATTATTATTATTATTATTATTATTATTATTATGTTTATAGTCAGTATGAGGAAAGTGGGTGAGGAGTGATGTATATAGACAGTATGGGGACAGAGGGTGAAGGGTTATGTATATAGACAGTATGGGGACAGAGGGTAAAAGGTGATGTATATAAAAAGTATGGGAACAAAGGGTGAGGGGTGATGTATAGAGACAGTGTGGGGACAGAGGGTAAGGGGTGATGTATAGAGACAGTATAGGGACAGAGGGTGAGGGGTGATGTATAGAGACAGTATGGGGACAGAGGGTGAGGGGTAATGTACTGTATACAGACATAGTATGTGGGGCGAGGGTAAGGGATGATGTATACAGACATAGTATGGGGATTGAGGGTAAGGGTGATATGGGGAGTATGGGGAGCGAGGGGGAATGTATACGGGCATAGTATGAGGAGCAAACGGAAAATAAATTTTGAAGACACAGAATAAGAGCGAGGGGGAAAGTTTGAGGACACAGTATGAGGAGTAAGTGGGCAGGATGGGTGTGGACACAGTATGGGGAGCAAGGGGAAATGTCTACAGACACTGTATGGGGAATGAGGGGGACTGAGTATGGAGATAGTGAGAAGACCATATGGGATGAGAAAAATGTGAGAGGGCACAGAATAGAGACTGAGTGGGGTGTGTGCGGTATAGAGAGGGGGTAGCATGAGGGGACAGTGTGAGGCCATAGCGAGGAGGGGGATGTGATGAGGTGGCACAGTATAAAGACTGGGCAGTATAGGGGGACACAGTGTAGAGGACAGTGTGAAAACTGGGCTCCGTATGGAAAGGAGAGGGCAGTGTGAAGAGCATGTACCATTAGAGGGACAGTGTGTGCACCATGTTTTGTGCAAAGAACACAACAAGGGGCCATTATTCATTTGGGGGCACAGTGTAGGGCAGATATTTTTACAGTGCCTACAAGTAGTATTCAACCCCCTGCAGATTTAGCAGGTTTGATAAGATGCAAATAAGTTAGAGCCTGCAAACTTCAAACAAGAGCAGGATTTATTAACAGATGCATAATTCTTACAAACCAACAAGTTATGTTGCTCAGTTAAATTTTAATAAATTTTCAACATAAAAGTGTGGGTCAATTATTATTCAACCCCTAGGTTTAATATTTTGTGGAATAACCCTTGTTTGCAATTACAGCTAATAATCGTCTTTTATAAGACCTGATCAGGCCGGCACAGGTCTCTGGAGTTATCTTGGCCCACTCCTCCATGCAGATCTTCTCCAAGTTATCTAGGTTCTTTGGGTGTCTCATGTGGACTTTAATCTTGAGCTCCTTCCACAAGTTTTCAATTGGGTTAAGGTCAGGAGACTGACTAGGCCACTGCAACACCTTGATTTTTTCCCTCTTGAACCAGGCCTTGGTTTTCTTGGCTGTGTGCTTTGGGTTGTTGTCTTGTTGGAAGATGAAATGACGACCCATCTTAAGATCCTTGATGGAGGAGCGGAGGTTCTTGGCCAAAATCTCCAGGTAGGCCGTGCTATCCATCTTCCCACGGATGCGGACCAGATGGCCAGGCCCCTTGGCTGAGAAACAGCCCCACAGCATGATGCTGCCACCACCATGCTTGACTGTAGGGATGGTATTCTTGGGGTCATACGCAGTGCCATCCAGTCTCCAAACGTCACGTGTGTGGTTGGCACCAAAGATCTCGATCTTGGTCTCATCAGACCAGAGAACCTTGAACCAGTCTGTCTCAGAGTCCTCCAAGTGATCATGAGCAAACTGTAGACGAGCCTTGACATGACGCTTTGAAAGTAAAGGTACCTTACAGGATCGTCTGGAACGGAGACCATTGCGGTGGAGTACGTTACTTATGGTATTGACTGAAACCAATGTCCCCACTGCCATGAGATCTTCCCGGAGCTCCTTCCTTGTTGTTCTTGGGTTAGCCTTGACTCTTCAGACAAGCGTGGCCTCGGCACAGGTGGAAACTTTCAAAGGCTGTCCAGGCCGTGGAAGGCTAACAGTAGTTCCATAAGCCTTCCACTTCCGGATGATGCTCCCAACAGTGGAGACAGGTAGGCCCAACTCCTTGGAAAGGGTTTTGTACCCCTTGCCAGCCTTGTGATCCTCCACGATCTTGTCTCTGATGACCTTGGAATGCTCCTTTGTCTTTCCCATGTTGACCAAGTATGAGTGCTGTTCACAAGTTTGGGGAAGGTCTTAATTTGTCAGAAAAGGCTGGAAAAACAGATAATTAATCCAAACATGTGAAGCTCATTGTTCTTTGTGCCTGAAATACTTCTTAATACTTTAGGGGAACCAAACAGAATTCTTGTGGTTTGAGGGGTTGAATAATAAATGACCCTCTGAATAAACTTTTCACAATTTAAAAAAAAAAAAATAAAAAAAGAAATAACATTCTTTTTTGCTGCAGTGCATTTCACACTTCCAGGCTGATCTACAGTCCAAATGTCACAATGCCAAGTTAATTCCGAATGTGTAAACCTGCTAAATCTGCAGGGGGTTGAATACTACTTGTAGGCACTGTATATAGGAATATTCTAATTATTCTGCTATTTTTAAGGGTATCGTGCCAGGATGTGCTGCAGAATACCAGAGAGGATGAACGTCTGCAGAGACGACTTGTGGATGGGAAAGTCATCATGGCGTCAGGACAAGATGAAGAATAGAAAGAAATTACTCCAATCAGAGACAACGTCATCTATTAGGTACTTGGATGTAAATGTTTATCTGTGATAATGGCATTTTCATCATTAGGCCTCAGTCCCCCTTGCGCACCGCTTTCCATGCGAGAGCATCGAATGCAATATGCTAATGACCCTCGGCTCAGGCTCTGCTCCGAGCGTGAGCTGATTGTCATTCGACTGTGATCCGATCCTGCAATCGGTTCACAGCTGTGGACAACAGGGAGGGAGCACTTTCTACCTCTTCTCCTCAGCCTGTCTTTGTGTATATCGCACTGCACTCTGATGACATTTAAGTGCAGTGCCATATTTCACACTCTCCCATAGACTTGTATGGGTGCATGTGAGCCAAGACTCACTGACAGTCACAGCATGCTGCAATTCTTTTCTCATGCCAATATGTCACGAGAAATCAACCGCAGATGGACACTGCCCCCAAAATTTACACTGGTGCTAGTGCAATCCGATGTTTTATCGAATTGCACTCGTATGTGCAAAACACAAGTGGAACTGAGGCTCTACTGTGGTTCCTGTATGATTCGCTGTCTGATGATGACTGATAACTCCCAAGTGTATCCTTACCATTGTTAAAGGGAATCTGTCACCAGGTTTTTGCTCCCCCATCTGAGAGCAGCATAATGTAGGGACTGAGGCGCTGATTCCAGCGGTATCACTTACTGAACTGTCTGCTGTCTCCTCCACTGCAGATCTAGCAGTTATACAGAGCTCATGAATATGCTGGACTACCTGCAGCATGCAAAGTAGTCCTGTAATGATGATTTCCTGCTGATTAATCAGTGATTTTATCAAAAATACACCAAGCAGCCCAGTAAGTGACACATCACTGGAATCAGAGTCTCTACCCCTACATTATGTTGCTTTCAGATCAGGTGTTAAAAACCTGGTGACAGATTCCCTTTAAGGATGTTCTGGAAGTTGTATATTCATGCAATACAAATGTATATGGGTCTGACCTGACATTACAATTGATGTACCATGTACTGCGTCTGGTTCTGATTATGAATTTCTCTACCAGTGAGGGTTTTGATGCTGTTTCTGAACTGATGGAGTAATATTGATGTATTTCTGTACTGCTGGTGGTACTGATGATGAATTTCTTTAATGCTGGTGGTTCTGATGATGAATTTATTTACTGCTGGTGGTTGTGATGCTGTGTTTCTGTACAGATTGGGATTTTAATTATGTATTTCTGTACCTGTGCTGGTTCTGGTGCTGTTATTAGTTCTGATCCTGTACACAATAAGCAATGCTTAAGCCTGCTTTACACGTTTGCAATTTCGCATACGATATCGAATGCGATTTGCAACGCCCCCATCGTATGTGCAGCACGTTCAATTTGTTGAACGTGCCGCACAAACGATTAACCCCCGTCAAACGTACTTACCTTCCATACGGCCTCGATGTGGGCGGCGAACGTTCACTTCCTGGAGTGGGAAGGACGTTCAGCGTCACAGCAACGTCACGCGGCAGCCGCACGTACCTGTCACACACTGCAATGTACCTTACGATGCCGGATGTGCGTCACTTACGACGTGACCCCGCCGACATATTGAAAGATATATTGCAGCGTGTAAAGCGGGCTTTAAATTGTAAGATTGGACAATCCCCTTACTTAGAATTGGACTACACTGCTTAATTTTATAATTAAAGGGCTTGCCCAGGTTTGAGATGTAATCCTAGGTGACTGCAGGCTTCTGAATTCTCACAGCGCTTGCTCTGCACACTTTTAAGACTCTCTAGTGCCAATGGAGTGAGTGGACGGTCATGTGAGCACAAGTATGAGATTTTGATATTTCTGGCCACATTCTGACTAGACGAGTCCAGCCTCATTCAATTCATTTTCATTGAGCAAAGCCACGCATGCCTAGTCAGCACATAACCAGATGTATGTCAATCCCATACTTGCGGTTTCATGAACTCCCACTCTCACCGCCAGCACCAAAGAATACTGACAGCGTGCAATGTGCGCACTGTGAAAACTCAATGTCTGCAGTCACATAGAGTGACACATAGATGGACTGCAGATTTTCATCTCAAATTTGGACAAGCCCTTTACTTACAAAATTAAGCAGTGCAGCCCAATGCCAGCAGCATGTTTATTTGCTTTTTATTTTGGAAATTTTAGAATAACCTATTTGCAATAAACTTGAGTTATGATCTTTACTGTCTGAGATAAAAATCAAGGCCCACACCGACAATTTGTAACTCCCTGTCAGGACTTGCTTGTTCCAGCAATCATCACATGGCCGCTCCACTCATATGTGATTTTAATACTTGCATGTGACAATTAGCTTTTCTTCCTTTGTTTGTCTTTGAACATTGAGAGAATTATTAAGATCAGCTCATCATCACGTGACTAAGTGTGCAAATCACATATGAATGATTGGTCATATGAAAGTGGGGGCGCCAAACTGAATTCTTGCCCTGGGTGCTGGAAAGCCTAGATACACCTCTGGATGTAGGTACAAATACTACTGTCTCCAAGTATTTCCTACATATGGAGCAAGGCACAGATATCACAGCCTCCCTATTTCTCCTTGCAGATATTGTCTGCACAGATAGTACTTCTTCCCTCTCCTTGTATTTGATGTAGCTACCTACAAATAATTTCTGCTTCTGCGCAGGGATGTGGAGTCGGTAGGCCAAACCTGCGACTCCGACTCCTCAATTTCCCTTGCACCGACTCCACGACTCCCACATATATTGCTTATATTTGAGTCAAAAATGTATTGTAGTATAATGTGAACATCAGGCATTTAATCATTTTTATGATACAATAATCAAGATATTTAGATAGAACATAAAATATATTTATTGGAATACAACTTTAGAACACAAAAAACTGTAATAAATTGTAAATATGTAATACACTATGTAATATATATTACATATATCTATTGTAGGCCACTCATCCTAACTGCTACCTCAGTCAGAGCTTCTTTTCCTTTAGTAAGCTGTTGATCATCAAGCAGTATACGATGACTTGGGTTCACATAAACAGCTGCCAGATGAATTTTATTTTCCAATAGCTATGTCGCTCTCTCCTTTTCATTGAAGCAGAAATGCCATCTGCGATTAAACCTCCTCTTTGGGATTGGCAAAATAGCAAGTTCTCTCTCTCCCTTATGAAAATGCCAAGAGTTAAATCCTCAGCTTGTAATTTTTTAATCACGGTAAATGCGTGATTAAGCAATTCCTTCAATTCAGCCACCTGTGTCCATTGACCTTCATTTGTAGTAACCTTAGGGTTCACCATATCTATAAAAAACGGTTTTCCATCTCAAACATACTGAATTCTAAATTTTCTTCTAGCTGTTGTTCATTACTCTCATTCATCAGTTTAATTGTACTTATCATGTTTGAAGCATTGTCAGTTACAATAGCAAGAACCTGTTCTTTTTTGAGTTTATAATCTTGCAGAACTTTTTCCACTACGGCCTGGAGAAACTGGCTGGTGTGATGAGCTTTAGTATCTTTTACTGCCAGTGTCTTGGTAACAATTTCTTTGTTGTCACAAACATAACGAACATTGATAGCAAAATAGTTCAGTGAAATGCAGTGACTCCGGGCATCCCAGCAAAGGCAATGGGTTTCAAGATATGACATTCAGACACATCGTTTTGTGAGGATCCGTTTTTGGGCTCAAAAACAGATCCTCACAAAGAATGAGCATGTCAGTTTGTGGCGGTTTTCTAATCTGCTTTTGCTATTGAAAACATTATCTATGAGCTCAAAAACCTTTCAGGTGATGCGGTTTTTTAAAAAGCTGATCTGCTTTTGCAGCTGAAAAACGTTTCCTCAAAAAACGCAGCAAAAACGCTGGGTGTGACTGCAGCCTTAGATCAGGAATAGAACAGCCATTTATAGGACATTTCATAACTTTCCCAAATTCAGCACAAAAATATTCAGCACATTCTGCATTGCACTCCTGTACCCAATTTATTATATATTTTAGGAGTCGGTACATTTTATACCGACTCCACCAAAATGAACACCGACTCCGACTCCACAGCCTGAAGTTCTGCGCTGTGAGTGGTATAAAAATCATGACTGGGTATGATGGAAATGTCAAGTAAGCAGTCAAATGTTGGACTGGCATTCTCATTGTGACACTGTATGCTGACTAGATACAACCTACGCATGAGATTTCTTCAATTTGGAAGAAACCCTAATACTGTATCACTGAAACTCTGCCATGTTTATTACTGCTGCCACTTCTAGTTAATGGAGAAGACACTGGGGGGCTTTGACTGCAGGGTTTCTGACAACATAATTTGTCATTGTCAGGCTGAGTCCTGACATAGCGCAGCTCCTGACAGACAATGGTTATAGAAACCAGCACTGAAGTGATGAAGAAATGTTACGTTGCCTACACTGTGAGAAAATGGCCCATGAAGATTATTACAGCACATTTGTAAAGGGGAAATGTACTTTAAGAATGATGATAGTGCTGGTCCATCAACGCAGACCTTCACCCATTCACCTCAAAATTAAAAAAAGACTGCAATGTTATATAGTGCAGTCAACCATTATGACTCTAAGGGGGGTTTTATTGCTGGAAACTTCTAGAAGAGTGTTTTTGAATGAGAGAAATTATAGTGATCTGCTATTTTTTTTAAATACATGTTCCAAAAATGTATTCATACATCTTACATCTCTGCAGAAGGGCTATACTGTATCTCTATGTGCACAAGTGGGAGTACCCGAGGTGATGGAGTAGAGCAGTTAAGGTGTCATCGCCCTCCACGGGTAGGGGAAGGCCCCGGGACTCGGTGGGATGCCATGGGATGCAGGGGTCACTCAGGTACTCACTCAGTCAATAAGTAGGCGCTGACAACCGGGTAAACCAAATCTCGGGGTATCACTGCCGCTTGAGGGGAGCACGTCTGGGGGCCATCCCCTATGGTGTTGCCTGGTGATCCGTGACCTGCCTCCTGGCACTAAGTTTAACTTCAACGTGGTGGCCCAGTAGTCTGAAACTTGCCGGACCCCGCTCCCCACTGTGGCTAAGTGTGGTAGCCTGCTCTCAGGGCTCACGCTTGGGATTTTCTGGACCATTTGGTTAGAAGGCCCGATCCCCCTCGTTGCGCTAGTACCCCGATTCTGGAGCAGGTAGGAACAGATGATAAAGGCTGCGTTCTCCTCAGGTGAATTTGCCGGGTTGCCTGAAGCTTCTCCCCGACCTAGGGTTTGTGTACCCCACCGTGCCTTCGGTCCCGGACCGGTGTCAGTGCCAGGCTGCTGACCGTCCTCCTTGACAGGTCCAGGCACCTAGCCGCAATCCCCTGCGACCGGGGGTCCGACTTCTCTAGGTCCAGACCACCGTCTGCAACCTAGACAGCTTCTCTTGGGAGCCACCACTCCCAACATCCTCTGAGCTCCTCACAGCTCGAGGGCTACTTCCCAACTCTCCACTCACTCATAGACTAACTGACTGACTACACTACTCACCTCCCCTCCCTGACCCCCCAGGTGGGCGACTCTATTTCACTCAAGTCGTCCACTGGTGTTTCTGGTAGGTGTGGTGCAGTGTGTATCTAAGATTTGATTTGCTGTTGGAGGCAACACCAATAAGATAGGGACCCAGAACCATGAGGGACTTGAAATACTGCACGGAAGGGCAGTTTGTGCATTACCCTGTGATGACCTGATTGTCCAGGGGCGTCACACATGACCGGACGTCCCGGGCACTCCAGATCATACGCTGAGCGCATCCATCCTCCGCCGGCCGCCATGAAGAGTGAGGTATGGGCGGCGTCGCTGTGCATTCATTAGCATGTTAGTACGCCCACAGTGGTGTGCTACCATGTTTCCCCGAAAATAAGACAGTGTCTTATATTAATTTTTGTTCCTAAAGATGCGCTAGGGCTTATTTTTAGGGGATGTCTTATATTTCCATGAAGAAGAATTCCTATTTATTGTTGAACAAAAAAAATGAACATTTTTTATATACTGTACAGTAGTTTTCATCACAAACCAGCATAAACAGACAAACTGTGAATCCTATCAAGAATTTATTGTTACTGCCATTATTTCCATGTACAACATGTCCTGGTGTTCTGTTCGGCGGCCATGCTTCCAAACAAAAACTTTGCTAGGTCTTACTTTCAGGGGAGGCCTTATATTTAGCAATTCAGCAAAACCTCTACTAGGTTTTATTTTTAGGGGATGTCCTATTTTAGGGGAAACAGGGTACCATGCTATGTGGGCTGACTAGCTAAGGGAACAAATGCCCTTGGGACTAGTCCCCACGCTCATTAGCATATAATATATGATCTTTAGAAATACTTTAGAAACTGCTCATGGTTCTGGGTGCATATGCACCTGACATGTTCCTTTTAATTTAGTTGTGATCACCAGTTAGGGGATATATCATATGTGCAATCTATGCAACTGAATAGGAGAACAGTTGGTCGAGGCAGTGTCATCCTAAGGGTTCGCTCACAGGAGCGTATAACATGGCTGAGTGCTATCGGATGTTTTATCAGACAGCACCCTGCCCATTGTTATACTATGGTTTCATGCCAACCGGGACTTTTTTCTCATGTCGATTCAGCATGAGAAAAAAAATAATCAGCGTATATTAGATGGTGTGCTCCCATTCATGCCTATGGGCGCGTGTGAAACATTGGACTGCAGTGATGACATCCGAGCGCAGTCCGATATACAAACATAATGGAGAAGATGAAGAAATTGATCTCCGCCTCTTCTCCACACCTATGCTCGGATTCTCACATGTGAGAGAATGGGATCTCAGGAAATGATACGCCGCTCATGCTCTGATCAGAGTACCATTGACGTAATTGGGCTGATTCTCACACGTGAGAGAATATATGGGAGCACAGCCTAAACATAACTACTAATGCAGGTAAGAATTTCTGAAAGCAGGTAATATTGTATAACCCAAATATAATATAATTATAGAACCCTAGGACAGCACGGTGGCTCAGTGGTTAGCACTTCAGTGTGCATCCCTGGGGTCTAATCCCAGCAAGGACAACATCTGCCAAGAGTTTATATGTTCTCCTGTGTTTGCGTGGGTTTCCTCCGGGTTCTCTGGTTTCCTCCCACACTCCAAAGACATACTGATAGGGAATTTAGATTGTGAGCCCCAATGGGGACAGTTTTGGCAATGTATGTAAAGCGCTGTGGCATTAATAGTGCTATATAAGTGAATAAATATTATAATTCTCCAAATGTTTTGCTGTCATAATTTTTCAGAGTTAAATGTTTTCACCTCCTGATCTGTTCTATGTCCTGTTGTGAATAAAATAAGGATATAAGAGATTTCCAAATCATTGCATTCTTGTTTTCTTTACATTTTACACAGCACCCTAACTTTTTTGGATTTGGGGTTGTGTATTAGCAACTAAGCAAATCTATTGCTACCAATGGCAGTGAGCTGTGATGAGCTACTGGATAACAAGGGACCCTTCTACTCTTTTTACAGAGGGGACCCTATTGTCTATGTCCACCTCTGGTACTGATAACATACTTGACCCCTTTCTGTGTCTTGGAAATCAAAATAACTTTCAGATCAAAAATTATATATTAAAGCAAAAATTTGGCGGGGGCAATAATGGTTATCAAATTATTTTTTGGGCAGGAGGGTATATATTTATGTGACAAGTTATAAGAAGGACTTTTAGTAAGGGGTCTCCCAAGATGACTTGATAACCAGGGTTGAGTTCTATTACCTCTCTAGCCGTGTAATTGCCATAGGATTTAATGTTGTTTTACAGATTACAAGTCCATTGTTCAGAGGTCTGTATGACAAAGGGTTAGATAAACATTTTGGATAGATAAGGTGGCCCTGCTGACAACTTCTAGACCCCAGTGGTTCAAGCAGGGTCTCTTCAGCTGAATGATAAATTAGGAGACTTTCAAAAGAAAACCAGGAGACGCCAAGGAGGGCAAAAGGAGGACTGAGTGATTGTCAGGAAGAGTCTAGTGAACACACACAGGGGCTGTTATCTCCACACTTTGCAGAGTAAAGACACCGAGGTGTCAGTGAAAGTAGGATGGCAGCACCACATGGAGCGTGTCCTCCCTGCTCCCCTACATACACAGCCCAGGCCGAAATACGTCCATAAAACAAGATGATTTACTCAGAAACCCAGACTCAGATTAAGAGAGAAATGTACCGCAATTGTGATGTGTATCTATATCAATTCTAAATAAAGATATGGGTAAAAAAACTCCTATATAATACTGTATGTACTTTATAGATATATATATATATATATATATATATATATATATATATATATATATATATATATATATATATATATATATATAAAAGAGAGAGACAAAAAAGGCCAGCCGCACACTGTGAAAAAAACAAAATAAATTCTACCTTTTAACATAAATGGAGGTATTTAGAATATTATAATGGCCAATTGTAATACCAGCCCAGCGCCCCTTATGTATATATATGCACGCACACGTATATATGTAATTATATAATTATGTGTATATATACATGTGGACATATATATATATATATATATATATATATATATATATCTCTATTTTTTTTTTTTTTTTGTCTTTATTTACAGACATGAGGAGAAAAGAAAAAAACCAAGTCTATAAAAAAACTACACTTGATAGTAATAGTGGTTTATTCAGCATAATCACCCTGCACCTATTTTTAATAAGTGCATCTATCAAAAACTAATTCCAATCTTCTAGAATTGTAATTATCCCGTTCTGCTAACCGCAGCTCCACAGCATCAGTTTCAATGTATCTATTTTGTTGTACATTTTTTTTCCTTCCAATGAATTTTTTTGAGTTTCTGAAAGAGCTAATAATCAGATGGGGCAAAATCAGGAGAATTTGGCAAATGATCAAAAATTTCACAGCCGATTTCACTGAGTTTTTGCAGGGCAATATGAGATTTGTGGAAGGGCGATTTATCCTGCAGAAACAAGATGCCTATGGAACGTTTTTGCCTACGTTTCAATCTTTGCCTGATTTGGTTACCATTCGGAATCACAATTTCAAAAATAACAATAATCTTTCCTGCTAAAACCTGACATATACACCTTTGTTTCCATGGCATTTATTCTTGACGGCTAGAAATATTCAAGATCAATACCTCCTTTTATATATACATAAACACACACACACACAGTATATATACATATACAGACTTATACATATATGTATATATAGATACACGTGTGTGTGTGTGTGTATATAATATATATATATATATATAATGTATGTATAAGTCTGTATATGTACATATACAGTATATGTGTGTTTATGTTAAGAATGAAAACGTGAGCACAAACCTTTAAAATAAAATAATAACAATTACAATATTTTAGCTCTATTTCTTTTAAAAAGCCAGAAGTGCCATAATATAAATTTTCAAGGCAGAGAAGGAAATTTCCCACAAGTCTAAATGATCTTTACTGTTTGTCTGATGTTCTTACATGGAACAAAATCCTATATAATAAATCACAGCTGGTTTGGTTTATCATAATTATTTAAATATGTTTTTGACAGGCACCATCCATATCAGTAGTTGTATTTTTAAAAAAAGATTGAAATAAACATATTTTTGACATTATACAATAGAACATAGAAAATTTTATATAGATTTTTTTCTATGTTCTACTGTGTGTCATATATATATATATATATATATATATATATATATATATATATTAGATAGATATATAGATAGATACTGCTCAAAAAATTAAAGGGAACACTTAAACAACAAAATTGTATTTTAGTGCTCCCTTTATTTTTTTGAGTAGTGTATGTGTGTATATATATTTATATATATATATATATACAGCTTTAAAATATATATGTAAACGTCAATGTATATATTTATTTCTATATAGTAGAAATGTTTTATTCAGGACTAGTTTTATATCTCTGCACTTGTAGAAACTATATTAATGTATTGTTGTTGTTTAAACTCTGATTTATGTTATTACTCACTTTTATTTTTCTCTTACATGTAATGACAAAGATATGGAGATGTCACAAAATGGGCACTAAAAATCTATCATTCCAGATTTTTCTACAATTTTAGCTGTGATTTTACTTCTCTAGATTTTTGGAAAGGATTTGTAGATATCTATGAATAGATTCCACAACCAAAGTTGAGCAAGAGTAAAAAAGTGGGGATAAAACACAATGACATTTACAGTATATTTTGAATAAGTTATGATTTTTTTTTTCCTGATGGTAGTACATGCAGAAAAATTTCCACAATAGATTTTTCCATGACAAAAGCCCACATCCGAATTCACCTTTATACATTTAGACTCATTATACAATTTACAAACACAATGATCATCTAAGAATATGCGCCGTAAATAATTTAATGATGAGAAGACCTGATTCATGAGCAGATGATCGTCTTACACATTTTACAGCAAATAAGAAATTACACAAAAGAAGAACTCCACTGCATAAGGTTAATATAACCCTTAAATTGAATATCATAAAGCTAAATTTTATACTAAAATAAAAGATTATAAACCGGAAATAATATTTTCAGGTTTCTGTATGACAATTCTTTACATGTCTTCCTTGCAGGGGTATGAGACATAAGGATGCAATACCATTCATTACATGTTGGTTTTCTTTCACCTTCCTAAATAATACAAGAAAATCTAAAAATTCTGTTTGACGTCATCCGAATAACATTGATAATTAGAATCATCCTTTTCTCATTTATTTATAATTGTCCTTGAAAAGAAATATATTGTAATACCGTAACTGTGATATTGTGGAGTAATACGTCGTGTTCTTCTATGGAATCATTATTATTATTCACAGCACTAATCTGTTTCGCATCAATTCTTTTTACATTCACTAAATATGAGACTTATTTCTGTTGTTTTATATAATTGACTTCTGTAATACTTTACACCAAGGCGAAGACTTCAGATTTGTTCACTGGCATCTTACAGGAGCTGATATTAAACTGGATTTATATTGTTGGCAATCCGAAAGCAAAATACATAGGAGAGCAAAAAAAACAGAAATAAGATAAAGCAAAAGAAACGTGAAATAATTTCTTTAGTATGGTATATTTTAGTCACCCTTCATACATCCGTTGAAAATAAGACACATGTGGCACTTTCCGTTTTGACCATCTGTGTGGTCATCCGTGTGTACGTGTGTGTCATACATGTGCCGTCCATGAGTACGTGAGTGCCATCTGTGTGACATACGTGTAACGCATGATACTGAAAATAATGTTTTTCTATATGTTAAAGATGTGCAACGATAGATAATAGATGATAAATAAATAGATGGATAGATAGTCTTAACAGCTATTAACTAAATAAACAATTAAAAAAAAAACAAAAAAACTTGACGTGGGGTCCCCCCTATTTTTCATAACCAGCAAAGGTAAAGCAGGCAGTTGGGGCTGGTAATATCGGGCTGGGTAGGTCTATCATTAAGGCCTCTTCCCAGCCTTAAAATGCCAGCCCACAGCCACCACAAAAGTGTATCTTTTTTGGATTACTGGATTAGTAATGGTGGTATCTGATAGACACTTGTCCATTACTAACCACTGGGCTTGATGCCAGCTGACAATACACAGCTGACATAAGCCTTATAAACCATTAACCTGATTGCCAAACAGAATTGATGCATCTAATGTGATACACCACTTCAGGGGTGGCTACGGGCTGGTATTTTTAGGTAGGGAAGGACCCAATATCCATGGGCTTTCCCAGCCTGATAATATCAGCCAGCAACTGTCTGCTTTACCTGGCTAGTTATCAAAAATGGGAGACCTCACTTAGTTTTTTTCAATTAATTATTTATTTGACTAATAGCTGTAAAATCTAACTATTATCTATCATCGTTCTCTCTCTCTTGCTCTCTCTATCTATATATCTATCATCTTCACACATCTTTAACTTATAAAAATCTTAAATTTCTTGAATACATTTAATTCTGATGCATGTCACACAGATGGCACCGGATGCTTTACATGTCCTGTGTGCTGCAGTGTTTTTTGCGGACTCATAGACTTCCATTGGCCCTTGTCATCCATGTTGACGGTAAAAATAGACATGCCTCCGTGTGGATCAGATGGACACACATGTGTTTCACAAGGACACACCTTCCATGTGAAAACACAGATATGTGAAAATCAACACAGATTTTAATGAGTATGTACGTGTCTCCAGTAGGAGTAAAAACGGACACCACAAGTACTGGAAAGACAGATGTGTGAAAGGGGCCTTAAGTTACATTCGTCCTTTTTCCTAGATGGCAGCTACAGTGGTATGGAAAGTCTAAACCACACATCACCTGGCTTCCGTCTGCAGTGGGATAGCGACAGCAGTGGAGATGTCTCCATCCCCTTATCACTGTGCTCTTCGTGCCATTGTAGCTGCAATCTTGGAAGGAAGAGGAGCAGAAGGCCAAACTGAGCTGGGTAGGCAGTAAGAGGCAACTAGAGGGCAACAGGTTCCAGCAATATATATGACATATGTATAGTCACTTTTTAGTCACAGGGTGGAGGGGTTGCATTAAAATAACAGTTATAACCAGACTGATCACTGCAACGTAGAAAACTGAATGAAGGAAGAGTCCTCAGAGAAATTGTCCCCACAGCTCTATGTGCTGCCATATGGTTCTCCATTTGGCACCACAGTACAGGATTATTCTCCCACAGAAGCAGCGCTTCGCAGATGCATTTTACTTTTTATGTTGTTAATTATGTCTCAATCTACCAGCTCCAGTAATTTTTATTGAATCTCAATATGGAGGAGAAGTTAGCTACTTCCTCCATCTGCAGCGTCACTAT
Source organism: Anomaloglossus baeobatrachus (assembly GCF_048569485.1). Classification (NCBI taxonomy): domain Eukaryota; kingdom Metazoa; phylum Chordata; class Amphibia; order Anura; family Aromobatidae; genus Anomaloglossus; species Anomaloglossus baeobatrachus. The sequence continues at coordinate 438,769,469 of NC_134357.1, read as the reverse complement.
TGAACTATACTTTTTAGCAAGGGGAAAAAAAAATACTGATGAAGCAAAGCAATGTGCACAAATACCTGATGGGTAAAAAATAACGTTTTGTCACTGATGTAAAATCATCTTTCACACCCTGCATGCCTAGATTTTATTAAGCCATCCTCTAAACAATACAAAGGAGACATATCAGTTCTCTCATTGTGATAGATTCTAGGAAGAGAGTGTAAATGCAAATCCATTAGAGCCAATATGGCTGACCTTGTATCTGTTACTGAGCAGTCGGTTCTCTAATAAGGCTCCTTTCAGATTGCGTTTTGCCTTACGTTCACAGGTCCCGTCGGGGCATCCGTCCAAACCGCCCCTCCCCCACCCTGTAATGTGTGTTTCGGACGCATGCGCCGGCAGGGCCATTGATTACAGTCCATCTACATTCGGGTGTCCGTCTGCAGAAAACGTATATGTGCAAAAATGGTACAAAACAGAGCACACGCTAACGTAGTGTGCTCCATTACAGTCAATGGCCCTGCCGGCGCATGCGTCCGAAACACTTTAAAGGGTGGGGGAGGGGCGGTTTGGACGGATGCCCCGACGGGACCTGTGAACGTAAGGCAAAACGCAATCTGAAAGGAGCCTAAGGAAGGAGGATGAGCTTCTGACCGTGTGACACTAAATGAAGCTCCATGAGAGCCAATATGGCTAACAATGGTATGTATCAGACAGCTGCTTCCTGTAGAAGAATCTGGGCGCATGACACGTCTGAGGTACAATAATAAAAAAAAATGAGAATTTTTGTGATTTTTTAACATGTTAAAGCTCCCCATACACATTACACTGACCCTATATCCATAATAACACAAGGAAAAAAATGTGAATTTCCGTCCTGTAGGTCTGGCCGACACCATCGGCTTTGTTCCTGTTTTTAGGCTGATTAGATGGAGGCTGCGGGTATGTAATAAGAAGATAAAGAAGGGAGTAAAAAGAAGGGCGAGATGGGTTTGAACGTTTAATGAACTAAAACCGGGGGAGGATATGAGGTTTTATGTGTTAAATTCCAGGAGATGATACAAAGAAAGCACTTATTCTACAGACAAAAAGGAATTCTACTGAAATGACCATGTGTAAAAACAGCATTTCCACCTAAAATACAAAATGTGCGCCACCAGTTTCTGAAAAGAGTTAATTCTCCCTCCTAAAAGGGACACACAACTTTTGTAAGCTCTTTAATGTAGACCTGTCACCATATTTCAACAAATAAACTGCATACAATTACCGTAATAGATTTCTTGGACCTGATGACGCTAAAATACTTACTATGAAAATCCATGTCACGATAGCTGTACAATTTTGAATTATTTAGTGAGTCCAGCTAAAATTAGGCAGTTATCCTTCAAGAAGGACAGCGCAGCTATTCTAAAATAGATTTTTTATATATAAGTATACCAGCCTCACCAGGTCCTTAATATATGTTTAATAAGGTATGCAGCTTGTATTGTGAAATCTGGTGATATGTACATGTTAGGTTCAAAGGATAACTAAGAAATGGAATAAAATAATGTCTGCAATAGGGAACAATTGATATTACATAGTACCCACCACTCACATGTGACGTTATGTCGTAGCCCTCACAAGGAACATTCATGTAGGATCTGAGGTAGGTACCATAGATTGTAAGCAGGGAGGAGTGAATCCGAACAGTAAAGTTCAGGATTCATAATGGACACCTGGTGTTTCGGGCTCAAACTCGAAGATGGACTTTTTATGGAAGTCCGTGTCAGAGTTCGGAGTTTAGGTGCTGTTCGGATGATGACTAAATAATACTGGCACTTTGCCCGGCTTTTCCCAATTGCTTTGGTGCAATGACAATCAGGGAAATATTTTTGGGATTGATGTCAGCTGTGAATTAACAGCTGGCATCAAGCCCAGGGTTAGTAATGGATAAGCATCTATAAGACACTCCCATTATTAACCTGGCAAGTGTAGAGTTAAAAAACACGCTCACTGAAATAAATAGTTTTTTGGGATTAAAGACTCCCCCACATTACCCCACACTACCTTGTTCACCAGTTTATTAATTCAAAAGAAATCCTCGAAGTTCCATCTTAATCAAAAAGTGTAATGTCCCATGATGTTCTGAGAATAAGGCTCCATAGGTCACTCGCAGTCAGCGGCAGGCACAGAATTTCTCACTCATGCCACTGACCAGGAGTGACCTATGAAGACTCGTTCTGAGAATGTTCTGAGAATGAGGCTCCATAGGATTTGATGGGCATCATGGGACGGTACACCATTGAATTACGTCGGAACTTTGAGGATTTTTTTAAATTAATAAATTGGTGAAAGAAGGAGTGTGGAGGAGTCTTTATTCAAATAAACTATTTATTTTTTGTGTGTATGTGTTTTTTTTACTCTACACTTTTCAGGTTAGTAATGGGAGTGTCTTATAGATGCTTATCCATTACTAACCCTGGGCTTGATGCCAGCTGTCAATTCACAGCTGACATCAACCCCAAAAATATTAGCTCGATTGCCACCGCACCAGGCCAATTGGGAAGAGACGGGCAAAGTGCCAACATTGGTACATCTAATGAATGTGACATTTCTGGGGCGGCTGCGTGCTGCTATTTTTAAGCTGGGAAGATTCAAATTCCCAGCATGATAATGTCAACCCCCAGCTGTCTGCTTTACCTGTGCTGGCTATTAAAAATAGAGGGGACCATATGCCATTTTTAACTTTATTTAAATAAAAAAATGGTGTGGGGTTCCCTTTGTTTGTGAAACCGCCAAGGTAATGCAGACAGCAGAGAGTTGTGGCACGTAGCTGTCTGCTTTACTTGCACTGATTATCAAAAATAGGGGGGACCCCACATCATTTTTTTTTATTTATTACCCACATTTGTTTGCAGGGCAATTGTCCTGCTCTTACCACCATTTTGCTTCCTTTTGCAGCCCCCTAGCACAGCTACCATTTTACAGCCATTATACAGAACCAAAGTTCAGGTACCCATTGACTTATATGGGGTTTGGGGTCTGGGGTCAAATTCAGGTCCCGAGCCAAACTTTTAACTAAAGTCTAGCCATACTCAGCGAACCTGAACTTCCATGGTCCCACTAATTGTAAGCTCTGGAGAGATATGAACTCATATATTCTCAGTGCTCCTTTATCTGCACCGTCAATCTCCTGGCATCATAAACTCAGTAACACGTGCTAATTAATATGGATGGTGTGTTTTCTTAAAGCTCTGATGTCAGCCAGGTGCTGCTGCCATCATTGCCAGGTGCAGAGAGGCATCTGTGTAGTCCTGGCACCCTGGCAGATTATTACCTAGCGGGATGCTCTCAACACAGGCAGCCGTTGAATACTATGCAGAGTCCTCACAGATTGTAATGCTGTCAGTATTCCCAATCCATTGTCAAACTGGACCAGTATGTGGTTTTTGTTATAGTATAATTCTGTTAAGGCCGACAGCCGTCTATCTGGATTACTCCATACACTGGAATGCAGTGCTCATCCAAATTTCTGTGTGTTCTCAAATAATCCACCATATATTTTGGAGAACCATTAAGTGTTGGTCAGTCATACTCCACAGGTTGGATCCTTCTCTACCCCAATATCATGTGTCAGGGGAGAGCTGTGAGGCCCCATACATATTAGACTCACTAACTTTGGCCAACTTTAGTCTTTAGCGTTAACATGTAATTGTGGTTTCAGTAGAACGTTCAGTAGAATGTCTCTGCCTCCAGAACCGCCCTCCTCTTCCTCTTTTCATAGAATCTTATAAGCACCAACCATCATCTATCTCAGAAACGATTCAGACTGTAGTCACAGAATACACATTTTAGATGTGAATTGAGAATATTTAGATGGAATAAGAAGTCCTGGCAGAGATAGAAGCAAATTTCTCAGAAAACCAGATATATTACAAAGTTTCATAATTTTACGAATATTTTTGATTTATGAAAAAATAAGTAATTGATGGGACGATTTCCATATCCATCAATGGGTCCTGGTAGATACTAAATTATAAAATATTCTGAATTACTGGGAAAGTCATAGAAACGTTTAGAAAAGATACCGTATTTTTCGGATTAAAAATTTGGGAAGAAAATGAGGAGTGCATTTTGTAATCCAAATGAAGCTTACCGAGGGGTAGTGGAGAGGGGTCGTAGGAGGCAGGGGCAATGTTGGCTTCAAATAATGGAGCCTAGAAGCGGCGCTTGCGCAGATCGACTTCTTGGCACAGGTTCTCATCTACCTGTGGCCCATTGATGTCCCAGCAGCGGACTTAAGGAAAATGGTGCCCGGAGGTGGTGCACGCACAGATGAGATCTTGGCTTGTCATTTAGCCGAGAGCTCCATCTGTGCATGCGCCGACTTCAGGTGCCATTTCTTTGGAGACCGCACCACCGACAGTTCCTGGATGTTTTCTCTGCCTCACAGCACCACCGAGCATCTGGGACACCATTTGCACTGTCCACTGCATCCCCCTGCACCACCACCGCCCCTGCCTCCTGTGACCCCCGCTTCACCACCGCTGCTGCTTCCCCACTGGTAAGACACCACCGGATTATAAAACTGACTAAACTAAAAAAGTTTTGTTTTTATTTACCCTTTTTTTTCTCTAAATTTGGTGTGCGTCTTATAATCCGGTGTGTCTTATAAAACGAAAAATACGCAAATACGGTAACTGTAAGACAAGGGAACCTTCAGGCTATGTGTGTGTGACGCCCATGACTCTATCAGGGTGTCACAGGAAACTGAACTCTTATTTCTCTTAGTGCAGAACCCACCTTCCATGGTTCTGGGTTCCTACATACTGCTATTGCTCCCATCAGCACTCAAATCTTTACCACACCTCACACCACACCCTGTCAGACACACCAGTGGGTTGGTCTAGCTGGAAAAGGGCCACCTGCCTAGGGGTCAGGCAGACTGGTGGGAGGCAAGGAAGTCAGTTCAGTAGTAGCCCTCAAAGAGTGAGGGGCTGAGGGAGTTGTAGCTCCCTGTGTGACCTTGGTTGGGTCGCAGATGGTGGTCTGGGACCAGAGGAGTTGGAGACCCGGTCGCAGGGTATTGGAAATGGTGTACTGACTTAGTTTTGGAGAACGGTCAACACCAGAAAGTCCAGTAATCGGACCGGACCGAGCACGGCGGGGTACAGGACCCTAGATCGGGGAGTAGCTTCACGCAACCTGAGGATAGTCTCTTTATGAACTTTCCTAAAGAGCTCAGAGATCGAAGGCATCAACAAAACGAGGGGGATAGGGTTTTCCAGCTTATGCAACCCACTGAAATCCCAAGTGGCAGCCATCGAGAGCACAGCTCCACTATATAAATATAGGAGAAAAAAAAAAAGGAGCCAGCACGATCTGAAATTGGCATGCATCATATAAAAAGTGAAAATTCACAGATTTATTCCAACTGTACTATAATAAAAAAAATGAGATTTTTAGCAAATAATTGATCAATTCTTTGAGCCACCCCTGCCAACGTCACGGCAAATCTCAATAGGGGGGTCCTAACCTATATTACTTATTTCATGTGCCATGCGGCCTCCTAGATAAAGTTAAAAGCAGAACCATAATGGAGCACACATACCTGTAACCTGTATATAGCCGCTTCCATGTTGCAAAAAAGGCAATTGTGGATAGAGACCAGCCCAGGTCCCAGCATGTGGAGCAAGCTCTACACATACCAGGACTATATCAGAACTGACCCTCCCAGTGCCAGACAGCAACCATTGATAAAGGCGGACCAGATCCAAGAATGGTGCTTAATTAGCATTGCCTGTGGAAAGGGGTGAGGTAACTGAATCTGAACAGCTACCAACAGGAGGAATAAATTGCAAACCAAAATCAGGCGTGCATGGTATGGTGATGGTCAGTCACTAGAAATTGTAGCATAACTACAGTCATAACAGAGAAAAAAAAGGAGCCAGCACGATCTGAAATTGGCATGTATCATATAAAAAGTGAAAATTCACAGATTTATTCCAACTGTACTATAATAAAAAAAAAAAAAAAAAAAAAAAAATCTGTGAATTTGCACTTTTTTTATGATGCATGCCATTTTCAGATCGTGCTGGCTCCCCTCTCTCTCTGTTTGGTTGTAGTTATGCTACAAATGTCTGGTGGCTGGTCACCACCATGCTATGCACGCCTGATCTTGGTTTGCAATATATTCCTCCTGTTGGTAGCTGTACACATTCAGTTGCCTCACCCTTTCCACAGGCATTGCTAATTAAGCACCATACTTGGATCTGGTCCGCCTTTATCAATGGTTGCTGTCTGGCACTGGGAGGGTCAGTTCTGATATAGTCCTGGTATGTGTAGAGCTTGCTCCACATGCTGGGACCTGGGCTGGCCTCTATCCACAATTGCCTCTTTTGAAACATAGAAGCGGTTATATATACAGGTTACAGGTATGTGTGCTCCATTATGGTTCTGCTTTTAACTTTATCTAGGAGGCCGCATGGCACATGAAATACAGAATATAGAGTAGGACCCCCCTATTGAGATTTGCCGTGACGTTGGCAGGGGTGGCTCAAAGAATTGATCAATTATTTGCTAAAAATCTCATTTATATTACAGTACAGTTGGAATAAATCTGTGAATTTGCACTTTTTATATGATGCATGCCATTTTCAGATCGTGCTGGCTCCCCTCTCTCTATATATAAATATAGGGTACGGGACCCTGACAGCTTCAGGCCGACGGGTCATTTAGGAACTTCTACACTTGTGCAAGGAGGCAGGCTCCGGACCACTAAGCAATACCAGTGGGAACGGATACCCGGACGAGCTCCCAAAAGCGTCAGCGGCACCCAGAGACTTGGTTTACGTCTGTGTCAGAGTCTGCTTAATGATTGCACTAACATCTTCACAGCCTGAGTGAGTACACTGCTCTCCCTGCGTCCTGCCTGCCCACATAGCCTGCACAACACCATCCGCCACCTTCCTCCAGAGTCTCGGGGCCTCCCCTACCTGTGGAGAGATCACCATCTGGTTTCCCCACTCCATCTCCCCTGGGTACTCCCATCGGCAGCGGTGGTACTCCCCTTACCGAGAACCACGGGTGGCGTCATGAACTATCCCTTGTAAATAACTTTCCCCCCTTTTAAATTAAGTGGCCGCTGAGCCCCAGGTCCGGGGACCCTCGAGCTGCAGCAAACTCCGGATCCGAGCAGTTCGCCTGCTCCAGGGGGCGGCACATGTGCAAAACGCAGGTAAAAATGCAGAAAGAATTGACATGCTGCAGGTTCTCTGCTGCACCAAATTTGCAAGGAAAAAATCTCAACATGTGGACAAAACTTCAGGAGTGTTATTAACTTTGCTTGTGTCAGGATTTGCTTGCAGAGTTGTGACAAAACTGCACTAAAACAAGCCTAAAAAATGCGATAAAAACGCACTGTGCGCACACTGCCTTAGGAAGGTGTGGCGCCCCTGAGGCTTCCGTCGCCACAGGACATTGCACCCCATCCAGTGGTGTGATGCCCCATTCTGGGTGAGGAAAGGAGTGAACACCGGTCCCCTGGTAAATCTACACAACACCCATTGTTAGGTACATACTGGGACCAGGGACAGTGGCAGTAACCCTCCCATGCTGCATGCTGGGAGGGGCCGTAAGACCCATCCCTGCTCCTATAGGGTACAGCATAGCAACTGGGGAGGTGGGAGGAGCCACGAGAGAGCAGATAGAGAAAGGAAGGTCAAGTTAGTTGCAGTTTACCTCAGAGAGTGAGAGAGTGAGGAGCCAGCATGTAGCTGTGAAAGAGAAAGGAGCTCTGTGAGCTCAGAGTGTCCGCACAGAGAAAGCAACAGAAGAAGGAGAGAGAGTGGGGAAGGAGGAGGAGGTCTGCAGGAGGCAGGCAAGGAGGAGAGAAGGAAAGACAGCTCCAAGTCAGTCAGGAGCTGAGAAGAAGAAAGAGACGCTTCCTGGTGAAGATCCTGGGACTCAGAGGGTCCAGGTGACACCAAGCAGAGAGAAGAAGGGATTCCAGGGCCACGGATAGCTGTAGAGCTGTGGTGGCCTGTTCCACAGGAACATCGGAGGGATCAAGCTGCAACAGGGGACGGTCCCTAGAAACCGGAGGAGTGCAAAATCATCTCCAAACAGTAAAAACCGAGGCCCAGGGAATGTTGTAAGCTCCCCGGGCCACAGCCCACAGCAGAACTTCTAGAAAAGGGGTAATCAGCCGACAGGTCACCCCCCCCAGCCTGGAGGCTGTTGTGGAGGCCGAGCCAGGTTTATCCTACAAAGGCGAGGTTTAAGGAGACAGCTGAAGACAGAGACACTAGAGAGAAGGGTACCGGTTTTTACTCCAAGAATCACCCAGAAACGGCGGAGGTCCCTGACAGTGGTCCCAGCAGTCCAAGGGTTCCTGCCGGCCTTGACAAGAATTGTGAGTAAAGAACTTGAAACTGCACCCTTGGTGTTGCCTCTGTTATTTCATCTGCATAGACACTCACAAGCACCAACTGTGCCCCGGGGCACCGCTCCACCTGTGGGGAGCAGTACCACCATTGCTGCCACTTCATCACCCCGGAGGCCTTACACAGCAGCGGCGGCTTAATAGCCGCATACCACAGGTGGCGTCACGAACACAAACTTTATTCATCACAAAGTCACTGAAGCCATATTTTATTGACACCCACCAGGGCCACGGAGTCGGGCCCCGCCACCACTGACGACCCCCGGACTAGTCCGGCCCGGCATCGGGTGTCCCATAGCCCTGGGGTGGGCGAGTCAATTTTGGCGTCACGAACAGGATTTCGTGCCCAGGACGGGTACTGTGCGCCTGAAAAGACTGTGTTACTGCGTGCTTCACTGTGAAAACTGCCGCCATTAGCGCTACAGAGAGCGGGAAGAAGGGGGGCGTGCCAGAAGAAAGGGCGCGAAGAGAAGCCCCGCCCCCTTGGTCTTGGCAAAAAGAGCGCGAAGCGGTGCCCGCCATGGAGAGCGGAGGAAGAAGAAATGGCGCGCTAAGAAACTGACTGGCAATTAATGATGCTGTCTAGAGGAAGAGAGAAAATGGCTCCTGTAAGCGGAGGCCAGGAGGAGCTCACCTGGATCAGGCCTGTTACCGCCGCTGAGCTGAAGGCAGAGGTCGGGAGGATGGCTGACAGGATGAAGGAGCGGGAAGTTACCAGCTTGCTGCTGAGCAACATCAAAAGTCTGCTACTAGAAGAAGTGACGAATCTGCTGCTGGGAGATCGTGCAGAAGGAGACGCAGAGAGGATGGCGTCCACACGCAGCGATCCAGAGCTAGACTCCGCTGACAGGTGGGGCTGGGAGATGGACCAGTGGTGTGAAAGGCTGCAGGCGAAGGTGATGCAGCAGATCCGGCAAGCGACGCGCGGAGCAGCGACCGCCAGAACACCGGAGATGCTGCTGAGGGGTGAGTCATTTAATGCCCCTGCCAGCGCGAGTGCCCCAACCCCCGCTACCATGCCCGCGATCCCTGGAGAGATGCCCGGCACGGCGACGCCGATCCAGGCCGCAGCCACGCCAGGTGCGGCCCGCCAAGATTTCGCCGCCGGAGCGACGCCCATCCACACCGCAGCAGCGACGCCAAGCCCGGCCCGTCCAGCTCAGGCCCCAGCAGCGATACCCCGCTCGGACCAGCAAGATCCCGCCGCAGCGGCGACGTTAATCCACGCCGCAGATGCGGCCCGCCAAGCCCAGGCCGCAGCCACGCCAGGTGCGGCCCGTCAAGAATCGGTCACAGCAGCGACTCCAATACAGGCCGCCGCCATGCCAGGCACGGCCCGCCAAGACCAGCAGACGCAGATTGTGCTGACCGCTGTCTACCTGCTGCCAGGTGGGGAGTCGGAGAAGAATCCCTACATGTAAAGAAGTAAGAAGATGCTGAACTGTATATAGCCCCTGTCAGCCCCTCATCCTTGGTGAAGATGTCCCTTTTGTTCTGCCCTAATGTGCTTTTTGAAGATGACACCTTTCCAGCCTTACTGCCCCTTGTACTATTTGAAGATGTCACCCCCCATGTTTATATGTACCAGGCCACGGAACTGGAATGTGGTCCCCGGTGAACGTGAATGTATATGTGTCCTGTGTTACCAGGCCACTGGACTTAGTGGCTGGTTCGTTTTCTTTGCAACGTTAAAGTATCTGTGCCTCCCATAAAGGGAAGAAAAGTTTTATTGTTTTTGTTACATGCATGTAAAAATGTTTTTGCAGTTTCTTTCCACATTTTCTGTTGTTTTTCAGCCCGAGGACGTGCTGGGATTCGCTGTGGGGGAGTGTGGCGCACCTGAGGCTTCCGTCGCCACAGGACATTGCACCCCATCCAGCGGTGTGATGGCCCATTCTGGGTGAGGAAAGGAGTGAACACCGGTCCCCTGGTAAATCTACACAACACCCATTGTTAGGTACATACTGGGACCAGGGACAGTGGCAGTAACCCTCCCATGCTGCATGCTGGGAGGGGCCGTAAGACCCATCCCTGCTCCTATAGAGTACAGCATAGCAACTGGGGAGGTGGGAGGAGCCACGAGAGAGCAGATAGAGAAAGGAAGGTCAAGTTAGTTGCAGTTTACCTCAGAGAGTGAGAGAGTGAGGAGCCAGCATGTAGCTGTGAAAGAGAAAGGAGCTCTGTGAGCTCAGAGTGTCCGCACAGAGAAAGCAACAGAAGAAGGAGAGAGAGTGGGGAAGGAGGAGGAGGTCTGCAGAAGGCAGGCAAGGAGGAGAGAAGGAAAGACAGCTCCAAGTCAGTCAGGAGCTGAGAAGAAGAAAGAGACGCTTCCTGGTGAAGATCCTGGGACTCAGAGGGTCCAGGTGACACCAAGCAGAGAGAAGAAGGGATTCCAGGGCCACGGATAGCTGTAGAGCTGTGGTGGCCTGTTCCACAGGAACATCGGTGGAGGGATCAAGCTGCAACAGGGGACGGTCCCTAGAAACCGGAGGAGTGCAAAATCATCTCCAAACAGTAAAAACCGAGGCCCAGGGAATGTTGTAAGCTCCCCGGGCCACAGCCCACAGCAGAACTTCTAGAAAAGGGGTAATCAGCCGACAAGTGACCCCCCCCAGCCTGGAGGCTGTTGTGGAGGCCGAGCCAGGTTTATCCTACAAAGGCGAGGTTTAAGGAGACAGCTGAAGACAGAGACACTTAAGAGAAGGGTACCGGGTTTTGCTCCAAGAATCACCCAGAAACGGCGGAGGTCCCTGACAGTGGTCCCAGCAGTTCAAGGGTTCCTGCCGGCCTTGACAAGAATTGTGAGTAAAGAACTTGAAACTGCACCCTTGGTGTTGCCTCTGTTATTTCATCTGCATAGACACTCACAAGCACCAACTGTGCCCCGGGGCACCGCTCCACCTGTGGGGAGCAGTACCACCATTGCTGCCACTTCATCACCCCGGAGGCCTTACACAGCAGCGGCGGCTTAATAGCCGCATACCACAGGTGGCGTCACGAACACAAACTTTATTCATCACAAAGTCACTTAAGCCATATTTTATTGACACCCACCAGGGCCACGGAGTCGGGCCCCGCCACCACTGACGACCCCCGGAGTAGTCCGGCCCGGCATCGGGTGTCCCATAGCCCTGGGGTGGGCGAGTCAAAGGAATCTCAAAATAAAATATGAAAGGTGCCCAACTTCTCTCGGGCTTCCTACAATACTGGAGTACTGGGCACTTATGTACCTTCATAGGCTGTCAAACACATCTACTGTATGTATGATGGCTGCTTATGTTCATGAAGGTCACAGGATCAGGCAAGGTAAAATCCAAGATGCCCAATGCATCTTTTCTTCTAAAAGAGTCGGAACATCCCTTATGACGTGCCAACGGGGTATGAGGTTACCCCTCACCGGGCCGCGGTTCTTCTTCTGGGTTGCCGCGGTGGCCTTGCCCGGTTCTGTGACTCCGGCGGTGTCAATAAAGACAGGGATGGGTATGATGGGGGTAGTTGTTCATGACGCTACCTGTGGTGTGCGGCCAGTATTAGCTGCCGCTGCGGAAAGTCTCTCTCTGCTGGGGCGGATGGTGATGCAGCTTGGGTGTTGCAGCTCCCCACAGGCAGAGCTAGGCTCCAGGGAGGATGTTGGGAGTAGTAGTTGGCTATGGCACGTGGGCGCGATGTTGATGTTGTAATGGGACGACACAGAGGGTGCAGTTCAAGTTCTTTACTCACTGGAAGCACACTGCCGTTGGAGCACCGAGCTACATTGTGATGGGCTTCAGCCGATCCCGGATACTTCGGAGGTCGAGGACAGTGTTTCCTTTCGTGCGTCACCTTTCGACAGTTTCCCTCCACCCCAGCTCCAGGACCGTGGAATGGGTCACGGGTGCATTCTGTACTCCCTGCGAACCCTGAGATCCCCCTTCTTTCCTAAGAACTTCGGGTCGAGCTTCCAGCTTCAGACCACGGGCCCCGAACTGTCCGTGTCTTTGCTTATCTCCTCCTGAATGCGACCTGGCACTTGTTGCGCCCGTAGCTGACTGACTACTGTGTGAGATGGCTCCTAACTTCCCCTGTTGGTGCCCCGCCTCCCGGGTTCCTGGACTAGTGGGCAAGAAGTCCCATACCTCGTGTTGGCCACCCCTGAACCTACCCTAGCCCAGTCCCAGTGGAAGAGTTCCCGTGTTATGTGTTGGTTGAGTGTGTTGTTGGTTGTTTACCAGTGACGACCTCCTCCGTATTCAAGATGAATACTGCACCTCAGGTGAGGTGCAGTACCCTGTGGCACCTGAAGCCAAAGGGGCGCCACACTTACATATTAGATGGCCGCCAATCCACCAAAACCATTGTCTTCAGCTAACTTCGCTAATACGGTCCTTGGTTTACCTTAGCTGCAGTTGTGATGTCTTGTATAACCTCACGTGACTTCTGCAACCAATCACTGAGGCTAGAGATATATGGCATGAGACCATTATGGCCAGTGATTGGTTGCAGTGGTATAAGGCGCATAAAAGGTAAACAGGTGGCAACATGGAAAGTGTTAGGGTATGACTTTGGAATATCGGGGGATGAAATGTATTATTTACTTATTTTGGCTGCGTGTGGCTTTATAATTACCACGGACGCCCCTATGGAACCTTTACCAGGTCTCTATATATAAAGGATCTTTCCTGTAGTTTTTATTACTGTCTACAACTCTCTGACACCACAGCGCCTTCTCCCAAGGTGGACTGAACAGGCCCCCACCAGTATCTCGTCTTCTTCCCATGTGACGTCCATTATAGAGTATCTGAGTGGGCCTGGCTTTCCCTCAGCAGCCCTGGTCAGTGTCCCCCTGTCAAAGTGGAAAGTAATTTATGTCAGGGAAGCTTATCTTTCTCCAGTTTGCAGATCTTGCTGCAGTCAGTCTGGCTCCTCCATAGTCCACCAGCTCTTTCCTGCTGGTTGGGAATACTGGGGGCTGGGGGGGCCGGTTATGAGACCAACCCCCCTTCCTCGTGTCTCGGAAAAAACAACACCAGTTCTGTGTGATGTGGTGCCACAGAGAACAGGGAAAGTTCTGGTGTGTAACCTCAACTTGACATGGGAACACTGATATCTGTTAGTATTTAAAGACGCAGTCACCCCAGCCCTGTCCAATTGTTTTCCTATACAAATTGACTGAGATCATCAGCTATTAAAAACTGTGCCAGTCATTCTGTCCAGATCCCGTCAAGTGTCTCTGGTCTTGGTCTAGCCCATGGGATCATACATCCATACTAAACGCACAAGAATACTAACAAGTTTTTAATTAATTAATAAACTGATCGTCTGAAATGCAGGAAAAAAAACCTATAATAATCTTCACTCCTGGTGGGCTAGTGTATTGACTAGACTTCAACAACATTACATCAGTAGAAGTGGGTCATTGTGCCTATAAAGAATGCTGCAGTTGGACAATATGGCCACATGATTTAGCATGATCTCAAGCCCACCAGGGAACATGAGCAAAAATGTAGGTGAAAATATACTGTATTTTTCGGACTATAAGACGCACCGGACTATAAAACGCACCCTGGTTTTAGAGGAGGAAAATAAAATTTTAAGCAAAAAATGTGGTCATGACACACCGTTATGGGGCGAGGATATGCTGCTGACACTATTATGGGGGTAATGTCCCCAAATTCTCTACTAAGGTACCCCATCCTGGTAATGATCCGCCTGCCTTGTATATGACCCTCCTGCCTTGTATATATATGCCCCTCATCCTGGTATAGCCCCCATCCTGCTATATACTGCCATCCTGGTATGTGCTACCATCCTGTTATATACCCCCATCCTCTTATATGGCCGTATCCTGCTATATACCCCATCCTGGCATATGGCCGCATCCTGCTCTATACCACATCCTGGCATATGGCCGCATCCTGCTATATACCCCATACTGGTGTATGGCCGCATCCTGCTAAATTCCCCATCCTGCTCATATACCCCCATCCTGCTATAGCCCCATCCTGGCATATGGCCGCATCCTGCTATATACCCCATCCTGGCATATGGCCGCATTATGCTATATACCCCATCCTGGTCTATGGCCGCATCCTGCTATATACCCCATCCTGGTGTATGGCCTCATCCTGCTATATACCCCATCCTGGTCTATGGCCGCATCCTGTGGCACACAAAAACAATGAACGTTCATACTCACCTTTCCTCGCTCCACGCAGCATCGCTCCTCCTCCAGCGACGCTGACCTGTGTGGAGCCGGCCACGATCCCTGCAGCATCGCTCGTCCTCCTGTCTGTGACTCGCCCACCCCAGGGCTATGGGACACCCGGTGCCGGGCCGGACTAGTCCGGGGGACGTTAGTGGTGGCGGGGCCTGACTCCGTGCCCTGGTGGGGTCAATTAATATGGCTTCAGTGGGGTTGATTAAAGTTTGTATTTTCGTGACGCCACCTGTGGTTTGCGGCTATTAAGCCGCCGCTGCTGTATGAGGCCTCCGGGGCTGGTGGTATAGCAGCTCGGATGGTCCTGCTCCCCACAGGTGGAGCGGTGCCCCGGGGCAACAGTTGGTGCTCATGAGAGTCTATGGCGTGATGTTGTGTGAATAATACGGTGCAGGGCCAACAGGCAGTGAAAGAAACAGGCACAAACAGTAGTCTCTTTACCTTCTCCTCTTTTACTTGGCAACAGTTTAGTCCTGGGAGACCGTTACAGGTGGTAAAGATGATCCGGCTGGCCTGGAAGTGCCTGGGGGTGATCTCTTTGGCCAGTTGAGTATGAGGCCTACTCCCTGCTCTTTCTTTTCTTCTACAGGACCCTGCACTCTGAATTTAGCAATGGCCCTCTTGCTGCTGGGACCGGTAGTTCGTCCCTTTTTCTGTGTGGTAGGCTGCGCAGGCCCTCTCGGGTGCTTCTCTGCTGGAGTCCACACCGGGCCCTTGGAATGCAGCTGTACCTTCAGATTGCTGAAGGGCCAGGGGGGCTTGCAGCTCTCCTGCCCTCCGGATTCGGCCACCAGGGAAGGATTTTATACCCTGGCAACCACAGACTCCGATGTCTGAGTCTCTTCTGTGCCTCTCTGCAAATCTTGCTTCACTGGGCCAAGCTATTCCAGCTCTAGGCCCCAGTTCCACAGGACAGCACACTCTGCGTCTGCACTCTCTGCTCTCTCTACACAGACTGAACACTAACTCCTCCCTCAGGTCAGACTTGAGGAATGCTCCCTGGAACTCCAGGTTCAGAGCTCCCCCTGCTGGCCTGAGGAAGAAACTGCGTTGGATGTTGAACTTACTGGCCAATGATTCCCCCAATTACCGCCAGGCTCAGCATTAACCCTTTGGAGGGGCAATGCTGTTGTGGCGACCAGGTCCTGGGGCGCCACACGTGCACACAGTGAAGACATCATCGCTGTGTGCACCGCTAGTCTCAACACACAGCCACGGCCAGCAGACAGGAGGACGAGTGATGCTGCAGGGATCGTGGCCGGTGAGTATACTTATTCACTGCACCCCGCGCTGATAATGATGCGCAGGGGGCAGTGAATACAGCCGCACATGATTACTCCAGGCTGTAGTTGCCAGGGGTGATCATGCGGGGCGGCTGTTTAGTATACGCTCACCCCCCGCCCATCATCCCGCCCACCTGTCAGCGCCGGCTTCAGCACTGAGGGATGATGGGCGGGAGGATGCATGCATATGAAATGAGCGGGCCCACGTGGTCACGGCAGGCTCCTACAGCCTGCTCATGCCACAGATCACCCACTCTACCTCAGCACCCTCTTTCCCCGCAGCCCTACATTCAGACTATAAGACGCACCCCCCACTTTCCCCCAATATTTGGGGGAAAAAGTGCGTCTTTCTAGTCCGAAAAATACAGTAATGGTAAATATGTAAGTATATGGTTTTATTTTAAAGATTTTGTATAGAAATTTGGCTTATTTTGAGGGTTTCTCCAAATGCTATGAGTCCTGTTTCTCCCGCTCGCTCGAAAGCCCATGAATCCTACGTTCCCTGCTCGCACACAGTGATTAAAAGATCTATATGTATACAGAAAAAAGCTGTTGTTGACTGTATACGGGAGGGACACACAGACTTACTGTCTTTTTTATGAGTTCCAATGGCATTGCTATATGGAATATAATCTTTATACCCCAAGCCAATTTTTGGCCTAAACTGCTCATAATGTGGCATAGGTGACCTGACTAAGTGCATGTCTATTCCTATGTAACATCTTCCTTTTTTCTCAGTAGGTTCAGAATTCTGTTAAATAAGTTCCTCATATATTTATTAAGTAGGGGAGTTTTCCAAATATCTTTCCTATGTGTAGGCTTTGAAGATTTGTATAGTAGATAACAGGAGAGACACATTGCGCAAAATAGGGTCTTATCTTTAACACTAAGACGATGTAGGTGAAGAAACCTGCTCACCTGGAAAAGTTGTGAAAGTCACAACTGCTGAGAAAACATGATACGGCTGCAGCAGCCCACATTGAATGAATAATTGGAAAATGGAGGCAAGGGGGTTAATCCACACTGTCCTGAAGAAGGAGTTTTTACTGCGAAACGCGTCAATAAATGTATCATATTCAAGAATTACTGCATTTGATTTCCTTATCTACATCAGGATGGATTAACCCCCTTCCGTTCATTTTTAGATTATTCTTTGAAGATTACATTCTGGTTGCCTTCAGCTTTTAATCTAAGGACTCTACCCCTTGTCTTATACTCTCTATTCAGCATTTTCACCTTTTATTGGCGTCACTCTGGTTCCGCACATAGCCATCTTCTGACTGTAACTTCTGATTGGCCAAAAGTCAGAATGTACATCACAAGTTCTCAATGCAAGTCTATAAGAGCAAGAACGAGACTCTCATACACTTACATTGATTTGTGACCTCTGGCTCACTCCATGAAACACTGTCTCATGTATAAGGACAGGTTCAGGATCAGAGTTTTTTATTACCATCTGAGACAATGCACATTTAAACATTGTTTTTTTTCCTTTTGGCATTTTAGGGTTAATTCCTTCCCTGGTGCAGACTTTCTCAGCTATCTTCAGTTGAGCACTTCCGGGCTGTATTTAATCCCTCTGCTCCCTGGAGAGGTTGCTGGTTATTCAACTCATTTTGGAGCTAGGCTACGAGCAGAGGGAACGTGCTTCTTGCTGTCTGCTGTGGTTTGTCGATTGTTGTCTGTTTTTGTTATTACCGCCATTACCTTGTTACCCCTACCCTTATACCTTTGGTTGCTCCCTGGTGTAGGTTTTAGGTGTGCATGAGGTTTTATTTTTCCCCTGTCGGTTTTTCATATTTGGAGGGATTTTTGGGATTTCCGACCTGGTCGGTCCCCTGGGTGGTGTAGGTGGTGGGGACTTTGTCATCAGGGCCAGTGTCACGCTCCCCGGGTCTCCTGCCCTGCTCCCCGGCTCACCTTCCACGCTCCCCGGCTTCCCTGCTTCGCTCCCCGGCTCCTCTGTTAGGCGTCCCCCGCTCCACAGTCTCCAGCCCCCATCACCTGCGGTCCCCAGGCGGCCCGGTCCCCGCTCCCGGCGCCCGTCGGCAGCTCTGCTCCAGGCCGGCTCCCCTGCTTCCTATTCACCGCTCCCTGCCCTGGCTTCTGGCACCCGGGCCTCGCGCATGCGCATTAGGGCGCGCGCGCGGTCATTGACCCTCTCTTAAAGGGCCAGCGTCCACTGACAGGATATTGAACACACAGGTACAGGGTATAAAGGGGTTTAATGTCCAAGTGGGCGGGGCCTGTTCTTCGTGTTTCCTAAGCTAGGAGTCAGGTCTCCTTGTGTCTGTGATATATTCACCTATCTCTCTTCTAGAGCCGCTCCTGCCTCGCCATCTGGTCCTGCCGATTCCCGAACCCCGAACGCTGACTATCTGCCATCCCGTCAGTCCGTACCATCTCTGATCCCTGTGGTGATCCGTCCTCTCGCTCCATCGGTTCCGGACTCTGCCTGACAACATCTCGGCCTCCGAACCTGAGCTCCGTCACCCGGACTACCATCAGTGACTCCGTGGTCCCAGGGACTTCTACATTCCACTCTTTTGAACGGACTGCCCTG
Organism: Anomaloglossus baeobatrachus; assembly: GCF_048569485.1. Taxonomy (NCBI): domain Eukaryota; kingdom Metazoa; phylum Chordata; class Amphibia; order Anura; family Aromobatidae; genus Anomaloglossus; species Anomaloglossus baeobatrachus. The sequence continues at coordinate 438,751,014 of NC_134357.1, read as the reverse complement.
CTACCTGTAGTGCTCTGGCTACCGGACCCCTTGCCTTCAGTAAGGTGTTCGGCCCAGTGGATCCACCTCCTGGGTCTGCCCGTCCACCTGGCCCTAATAGTAAGAACAGGCCATGGATCCCGCCGAAGCACTAGCGGCCTTGCAGGAGGAACTCACACGCCAGCGTGAGACCCAGACCCGCATGCTGAACTTCATGTCTTCTGTGGACGCCCGCCTGAACACGCTACAAGCGTCGGTCACATCTTCGGCATCTCGAGCTTCCACTGTACAATCCAGGGCCGCAGCTCCCGTGGCAGCCTCCTCGGATGCTTCCAGACTTCGTTTGGCCTCACCACCCCGGTACGCCGGAGATCCCAAGACCTGCAGGGGATTCATCAATCAATGCTCCCTCCATTTCAAGCAGCTGCCGCACTTGTTTGCCTCCGACCAAGCCAAGGTCGCGTTCATGATGTCCCATCTAGAGGGTGAGGCACTGGCCTGGATGAACCCCTTGTGGGAGAAGGAGGATCCGGTGACCACCAACATCCAGGAGTTCCTGCAGGCATTTCGTGGCACCTTTGACGAGCCCGGACGCGCCTCCGCGTCTGCCTCATCTCTCCTCCGGCTACGTCAGGGGACTCTGACGGTGGGCCAATATGCCATCCGTTTTCGCATCTTGGCTTCGGAACTCGGGTGGAACAATGAGGCTCTAACCGCCGCCTTCTGGGAAGGCCTCTCGGGTCGAATTAAAGATGAGCTGGCTGGTCGTGACGTGCCGTCCACCCTGGATGCCCTGATTGCCCTAGCGACTCGAGTGGATCTTCGCTTTCAGGAACGATCCAAAGAGGTGTCCCGTGAGAGACGTCCGATACGGCATTCCTCTCCTCCGCAGAAGCCCGCCGTACTTCAGTCAACGTCATCTGGTGTCTCCGTCCACGAGCCCATGCAGATCGACCGTTTGCGGCAGTCCGAACAACGCCGAGCAGAACGGCTCGCCAAGGGTCTCTGCTTCTACTGCGGAGAGGGTACACACCTTCTACGCTCCTGTCCAGAGAGGCCGGGAAACTCCAAAGCCTAGGGTTGGTAGGAGAGGCCACCCTAGGTGCTGGGACTCTCTCTGACCCGGTTACGTGGACTGTTCAAGTGACAACGGGAGAGACGCGGTTCACGGCCGAGGCGTACCTCGATTCCGGGGCAGCAGGCAATTTCATCCAGCAGGCCACGGTGGACAAGTACCAGGTGCCTGTTACTCCACTCGACAAACCCCTCGTGATTGCCTCTGTGGATGGGAGACCCCTCTCTGACACCATCTCGTGGATGACCAAGCCGGTGGAACTGCGTATCGGTGCCCTGCACACCGAGAATATCGCTCTCTATGTCCTCCCACACATGTCTCATCAGATCCTGCTGGAACTCCCCTGGTTACGGACACACGAACCGTCAGTCAGCTGGGGTACTGGTGAAATCACCCGATGGGGCTCCTCTTGCCACGAGAACTGTCTGAAGACTATACAACCCATCCGACGACCTCCGGTTCCAGAGTCCCTACCGGGACTGCCCTCGGCCTATTGGTCCTTCGCGGACGTCTTTGATAAAAAGGAGTCAGAGGTACTGCCGCCACATCGTCCTTACGATTGTGCCATCGACCTGCTCCCGGGAACTACACCACCTCGAGGACGGATATATCCGCTGTCTCCTGCCGAAACAAGGGCCATGTCTACCTACATCACAGAGAACCTGGCAAGGGGATTCATTCGGAGATCCTCCTCTCCTGCTGGAGCAGGCTTCTTCTTCGTCAAGAAGAAAGAGGGCGACCTACGCTCATGCATTGACTACCGGGGATTGAACCAAATCACCGTGAAAAATAAATACCCCCTGCCGCTCATCCCCGAATTGTTTGATCGGCTTAGAGGAGCTCGTGTGTTTACCAAGTTGGATCTTCGGGGTGCCTACAACCTGGTCCGCATCCGCTCTGGGGACGAATGGAAGACCGCGTTCAATACTCGCGATGGGCACTATGAATACTGTGTGATGCCCTTCGGCCTGTGTAACGCACCAGCAGTCTTTCAGGAATTGGTGAACGACGTGTTCCGGGACCTTCTCTACGTCTGTGTGGTGGTGTATCTTGATGACATCCTGGTCTTTTCTCCGGACCTCCAGACCCACAGAGAGAACGTGCAGCTGGTACTACAAAGACTGAGGGAGAATCGTCTGTACACCAAGTACGAGAAGTGTGTCTTCGAGCAGTCTTCTCTTCCCTTCCTGGGTTACGTAATCTCCGATATCGGCCTGCAGATGGACCCGGAGAAGGTCTCTTCCATTCTCAACTGGCCCCCTCCTTCTGGACTGAAGGCAATCCAACGCTTTCTGGGATTCGCAAACTATTACCGTCAGTTCATCCCTCACTTTTCTGCTCTGACTGCACCTCTCTCCGCCTTGACCAAGAAGGGGGCTAATCCAAAGGACTGGTCACCTGCGGCCGACGCCGCGTTTGGCTCCCTGAAGCGGGTATTTGCTTCCTCCCCTGTGCTCCACCGTCCTGAGTTAAACCGACAGTTCACCTTGGAGGTGGATGCCTCCTCCTCAGGAGCCGGAGCAGTGCTCATGCAGAAGTCCTCCTCCGGGAAGATGGTTACTTGCGGTTTCTTTTCCAAGAGCTTCTCTGCGCCTGAACGCAACTACACCATCGGTGACCGAGAGCTATTGGCAGTCAAACTGGCTCTGGAGGAATGGCGCTACCTTCTGGAGGGAGCAGTGTACCCCGTGATCATTTACACGGACCACAAGAACCTGGAATACCTGCGGTCCGCTCAGCGACAGAACCCACGGCAAGCCAGGTGGTCCTTGTTCTTTGCCAGGTTCGATTTCCAGCTCCATTTCCGACCCGTGGACAAGAATGTACGCGCAGATGCCTTGTCCAGGTCATTCATGCCCATGGAGCAGGAGGAGGAGACATCCCAGCCCATCATCTGCCCTAGTAAAATCATTCCGGTGGCCCCTGTCACTCTGGCCCAGATACCGCCCGGGAAGACCTATGTCTCTGAGACCGACAGGCAAAAAGTGTTGCACTGGGGCCATGCCTCGAAAACAGCCGGCCATGCTGGTCAGAAGAGAACATGGAGTACAAATGTACGTCACTACTGGTGGCCATCCCTTCGCACGGACGTCGCTTCTTTTGTCTCAGCCTGCTCCTCTTGTGCCAGGAACAAGACGCCCAAGCATCTGCCATATGGCCGTCTTCTGCCTCTGCCTATACCCTCTGTTCCGTGGCAACACATTGCAATGGACTTTATTACGGACTTGCCCCTGTCCTCCGGACACACAGTCATATGGGTCGTGGTGGATCGGTTCTCCAAAATGGCTCATTTCGTCCCTATGGCTGGACTGCCCTCAGCCCAGGAACTCGCTGACGCCTACATACAGCACATCTTCCGGTTGCATGGCTTTCCATCACACATTGTGTCCGACAGAGGAACTCAGTTCACCTCCCGCTTCTGGAGGGCTCTCTGCAAACATCTGGGAGTGACTCTGGACTTTTCTTCAGCCTACCATCCTCAGTCGAATGGCCAAGTGGAACGAGTCAATCAGATCTTGACCTCCTTCTTACGTCACTACGTCAACGCCCATCACGACGACTGGTCCACGCTTCTTCCTTGGGCTGAATTCTCCCATAACCACCACGTCAGTGAGTCCTCCTCCAGCTCTCCCTTCCATGTCGTTTACGGACTTCAGCCTTCCGTCCCATTACCTGTATCCTCTTCCTCGGATGTTCCTGCTGCTGATGCTGTAGCCCGTGACTTTGCAACAATTTGGGACTCTGTCAAGACGTCCCTTGGACGTGCTTCCCTGCGGATGAAGAGACACGCAGACAAGAGGCGTCTGGATCCTCCGTGTTTCTCTCCAGGAGATCTGGTCTGGCTTGCTTCCAAGTACGTCCGATTGAAGCTACCATCATACAAGCTGGGTCCTCGCTACATCGGGCCGTTTAAAGTCCTCAGCAAAATAAATGAGGTCTCCTACAAGCTGCAGCTCCCGGCCACGATGAGGATACCCAACTCCTTCCACGTCTCACTGCTCAAGCCGGTTGTCCTTGGTCCCTTCTCCGCTGCTGCCAGTTCGGCTCCTCCTCCTATTGCTGATGATGACATCTATGCGGTAAGGGATATCGTGGCCATGAAAACCGTACGGGGCCAGCAGTTCTTCTTGGTGGACTGGGCGGGGTATGGTCCTGAGGATAGGTCCTGGGAACCCCGGGAGAATGTGGGTACTCCTCTGATACGTGCCTTCCTGTCCCGGTTGCGGGGAGGGGGGCGTGGGGGGGGGGTACTGTCACGCTCCCCGGGTCTCCTGCCCTGCTCCCCGGCTCACCTGCCACGCTCCCCGGCTTCCCTGCTTTGCTCCCCGGCTCCTCTGTTAGGCGTCCCCCGCTCCACAGTCTCCAGCCCCCATCACCTGCGGTCCCCAGGTGGCCCGGTCCCCGTTCCCGGCGCCCGTCGGCAGCTCTGCTCCAGGCCGGCTCCCCTGCTTCCTATTCACCGCTTCCTGCCCTGGCTTCTGGCACCCGGGCCTCGCGCATGCGCATTAGGGCGCGCGCGCGGTCATTGACCCTCTCTTAAAGGGCCAGCGTCCACTGACAGGATATTGAACACACAGGTACAGGGTATAAAGGGGTTTAATGTCCAAGTGGGCAGGGCCTGTTCTTCGTGTTTCCTAAGCTAGGAGTCAGGTCTCCTTGTGTCTGTGATATACTCACCTATCTCTCTTCTAGAGCCGCTCCTGCCTCGCCATCTGGTCCTGCCGATTCCCGAACCCCGAACGCTGACTATCTGCCATCCCGTCAGTCCGTACCATCTCTGATCCCTGTGGTGATCCGTCCTCTCGCTCTATCGGTTCCGGACTCTGCCTGACAACATCTCGGCCTCCGAACCTGAGCTCCGTCACCCGGACTACCATCAGTGACTCTGTGGTCCCAGGGACTTCTACATTCCACTCTTTTGAACGGACTGCCCTGCTACCTGTAGTGCTCCGGCTACCGGACCCCTTGCCTTCAGTAAGGTGTTCGGCCCAGTGGATCCACCTCCTGGGTCTGCCCGTCCACCTGGCCCTAACAGCCAGGTTGGGGGCCCGGACCTCCCTACCTTTACAGAGGGTACCTCCCGCTATGAGGGTGAGTTCAAGGACCCCAGTCTTAGGGTCTACATAGGGTTTCCTGGCCATCCATCGTTACACACCCGTCCCTGACAAACACTGGAGCAGCTGACTGATCCCCAAACTGACAGAGATTGATGAAGATGAAGACGGCAGCGGGTAAGTATGGGAGTAGCAGCAGGGGACTTAGCTTAGAAGCATCATTCCAGCGGTGAAATAAAAAGAAACACTGGAGTGGTGCTTTAAATGGGTCATCAAGGCATAACTTATTGAGGAGGTCATCGACTGGTACACTTACACTGGAGGAGGCCAGTGGCTCATGCACTCTCTGAAATCTCTCTGACAATATTCCTTTGGGTGTATCCGTAGTGGTGGTCACAGACAGGGATCAGAACACGCCTGCATCTATATTGTGTGCACGCCGGTGGACTCCACTAATAGTGCGTATGTGTAAGAACTCAGATTGAGTTCACTCCGCACTTGCTGTGGACAATGCAACGCTGTCATTCAAGATAAGGGAAAGTGCTCAATGCGCAAATCGAAGATTATTCAGTGAATTGAGCCTTTGGCCACACTAATGCGGGCGTAACACGAGACGATATATATCGTGCAATATGTCGGCGGGTTCACGTCGTAAGTGATGCACATCCAGCATTGTTTGATATATGGTAGCGTGTGACAGCTACGAGCGATGGTGAATGAGCAAAAATACTCACCTTATCGTTACTCGTTGACACGTCGCTCTTTTTCAAAAAGTCATTTTTTTCTTCTCTGCGCCGGTTCATCGTACCTGGGGCAGCACACATCGCTGCGTGTGACACCCCGGGAACGATGAACACAGCTTACCTGCGTCCCGCCGGCAATGTGGAAGGAAGGAGGTGGGCAGGATGTTTACGTCCCGCTCATCTCTGCCCCTCCGCTTCTATTGGCCGGCCGCTGTGTGACGTCGCTGTGACGCCGAACGTCCCACCCCCTTCAGGAAGTGGATGTTCACCGCCCACAGCGATGTCATTAGGGAGGTAAGTGCGTGTGATGGGGGTTTAAAGACTTGTACGCCACAGGCAACTAATTGCCCGTGACACACAAACAACGGGGCGGGTGCGTTTGCTCGTGCGATTGCACGATAGATCGTCTCGTGTGACGCCCGCATAAGGGTTTAGCAAAGTGCCCTTGACATGTCCGCACCGGAGCCTGGGGTGACTCGTTACCGGGCAGCGGTTCTGCTCCTGGGACGTCGCAGTTGCTTGGTCCGGTTCCGTGACCCCGACGATGTCGTTTAGGGAATAGGAAGGGGATGAAGACAGTTTAGTCGTGACGCCACCTGTGGTATGCGGCAAGTTAGGTGCCGCCACTGCGGGATGGGGGCCTCTGAGGCAGTTGGTGATGCAGCTTAGATGGTGCAGCTCTCCACAGGTAGAGCTGTGCCCCAGGGCGAATGGCGTAGTAGTAGTCTATGATTGCAGAGGCTGCCAGGCGGGAGGCACAGGAGAATAACGGAGCAACACAGGGATGCAGTCTCAAAGTTTTTATTCACTGTAGCAGTTTCCAAGGTAACACAACATGCCAGTGACTGCCTTTGGAGTGCTGGGGTTTCACTGTGATGGGCTCCAGCCGATCCCGTGTAGTTTGGAGGTCGAGTCCGGTACACCTTTCTTAAGTGTACCTTGCCTGGTCGTCTTCCTGCGCTTGCTTCTCCCTCCTGCCTTTCGCCCTCGCTCACTGAACTCTGTGCCAGTGCCCGTTGACCGTGTTGGGTGGCGTGAAGCTCTATCCCTTGGTCCTTTAGGGTCACCTTCCGGCGAATTTGTGTGCGGATGTGGCTTTAGTGCTTCCATTCACCTCAGCTGCTAGTTTTACTAGTGGAGTACGTAGGTTCTTCTCCTCTAGCCTAGGGACCAGTCCCCAAGTTGCGGCCAAGTCCTTCCACCTTTTAGATTATATGTGGAACAACACCACGGGAGGTTGTGGCACTCCTGTGGTCTCTAGGACCCATTCTGTCTGTGCCCGGGCCGAGTGGTACCAGTTCCAGGCAATGGGTCTTCGCTCCTCCACTGCTCCTGTTTCTTTCCTTCTCCACACTCCACTGACACTACTGTGTGTTCCCACCCTTAAGACTCCCCCCTCCCCCCCCCCCGCTTGGCTTTGGGTATAATCATGCCCTTGCCATGTCTGATAAGGTGTTGCTGATTGAGGGTGTTGTGGTTTGTGTGAACCGGTGGTGACCTCCTCCTTACCCAGGATGGAATACCACACCTCTGGATAAGGTGCAGTTCCTCTGTGGCGACTGAAGCCTCAGGGGCAACACACCCTAATTGGCACATGAATTAAAAGTCAAGTTCTCTGTCACCAAAACAATAAAAATGTAGTTTGCTAATATGATTATTTATAGGAGATTAAGTCCTCTATGTAATTGTTCAAGTAGTTTATTTGCATTCAGTGTGACAGACTCCCTTCAAGTTCAAAGTTCATATAGAGGATTTGGAGGTCTAGATCAGAAAAAGAGCTCTGGAAAATATCAAGAAAAATTTGGAAATCAGCATAAAATTTTAATACTAAAAAAAGCATGTTTAAGAAGAATACCTTTAAATTAAAGAATACCTAAACTTTAGTTCTTTTATATATAATGATCTATACACTGTATTCATTCTGGCTACCAGACGTTCCCTCTCTAAACCCCTATGTGCCCCCACTAGATTCTCAGACAAGAATATACAGACTGAATATGCTGTAGGGATCTTTGCTGAACAGCAGTTGAAAGCAGCTTCTAAAGGAGTATGAAACAAAACTGCAGGATAGAAGGAAGCAAAATAAATTATGTAACGAGGTATGTTACAAAAAAAATCACAACAATGCAATGAACGGAGGATAAATAAGTCTAAAAAAGTTTTGTTAGTCTTTGGCTGGTCATTAAATGTTATAGGTGACTATCCACACTAACATCAATAAGTACAAAAGGAAAAATGGCAAAATATGGGAAGAATGGATTCATCTGCTTGATTGGAATGGTAGGCCATGGTCCAGAATAAAACGCTATTACGTATAGAGTCTGCTGGCCTCTGTCATCTAATGTTGCGCGTGATACCTCTGTCCTATGATTCACTGAGGAATCTCCATCTTTATGCCAAATATTCTAAGCATGATAAAGCAGCACCTCCTAGACCTTCTCTAGCAATTCTCCAAAATATTTATAAGGCCTAAAAGAAAAATGTAACATTTTATTGTTTGTATTAATTTCATCATCGCAACAGAATGTTTCCCCTCTCCCAAAACATCCAGAGCCGCTATCTGTCCTATTCTTTGATGTACAGTCAAAAGTATTCTCGCCCCGACGTACATCCTCCATGTCCTGGGCAGATGTTTGTTAGCTGCAGTATAACTCAACTGCATGTCAAACACTGAGCGCGATAGGACAATGTTTATTAAGTGTTATCGCAGTTTATTGGAAGGTTCATGTTTAGGAAACAAGGAAATATATGTAAGTGGACCACACACCGAATATACTCCATATTTACTTACAGTAAGTGATTGCAATACATCATCTGCAGCAACACAGCAGAGGCAAACGTGACTGCTAAGTGCGCACTGAACAAGTAAGCAGGTGCCTATAGCATCAATGTGTAGATGGTGTATATATAGGTAGAATCGTGCGTTAGGGAAAAACTGCAGCACCAGGAAAATAAAATTGTAAAATATAGCTGCATACAATAAATACATAGCTGCTATCAATAAGGGTTTTTCCAACCCAAAAGGCGTAAGGTTATAGATCATATCTATTTTGCACTTTTTGTACCTTTCATTATGTTTTCATTGTACCCAGTAAAAGTTATTGATTCACCGACCTTGGTGAATTGGAGCTAAATATAAATATAACTTTTAATACATATGTCTAAAGTTCTTAAATTTGAATCATATAGTGTCTAGAACGAACACTACTGATACTAAACGAAAATAGTGGCAATGTGTGCCTAAAAATGAGCTACATGTCTTGTTCAGAGTAACACGGCTAACACGGTACAAAGATATATTTTACTTGTCCGGAGTATATATTTGTGGACTTGTTGGATACGATATATGTCAAATATACGAGGGGCTACTGATAAGTCTTTAGGCCCATTTAAACACTGAGACTTTCTAGCGATCCCACCAGCAATCTCGACCTGGCCGGGATCGCTGGAAAGTCTCTAACAGTCGCTGGTGAGCTGTCAAGCAGGCAGATCTGGCCAACAACGCAGCAGTGATACGGACCTGCAGAAAGACCTCTGGGCTGGGTCGCTAACGATGTCGTTGTAACGGTGTCAAACACACCGATACATGCTGCGCAGAGGGAAACAAAGGACCAAAGAATGGTCCTGAATGACTTGTAGCGATCAGCGACCTCACAGCGGGGGCCAGGGCACTGATGCGTGTCGCACATTGCAATGTCGCTGGGGAGGTCGTTATTTTGTCACAAAAACGGTAACGTTACAGCGATATCGCTAGCAATGTTGCAGTGTGTAAAGGGGCCTTTTGGCTTTACCCAAAAAGAAATGAGATTGGATGATGAAACTTTACATTTATTCCACATACCCTCCACTGATGTCAACACATTTCTTACATCGGTATTCCAAGTTCTGTAAACCTAGCAAAAAGAAGGATTTTGGTTGTGCCTTAAACCAGGCATCCGTAGCAGCCATGGCATCAGAAATGGTGTGAAATTTGGTACCCTTGAGGTTTTTCTTCTAGTTTGGAAACAGATGATACTTGGAGGGAGCTAGATGTGGTGATTAAGGTGGGTGGTCAACCAGCTGGAAGCCCAGCTCTGCCAGTTTTGCCGTGGTCGCTTGTGCAGTGTGAGTGGAAGCGTTGTCTTGCAGGAACAAGATTCCTTTGGACAGCTTGCCGTGCCTTTTGGCCTTCAGAGCTGCCTTCAATTGGTCCAAAGGTTCAATGTAATACCTTGCATTGATGCTGGAACCCTTTTGAAGGTAGTCCACTAGCAGCACACCCTTCTTATCCCAGAATACAGACGCCATCATCTTGGTGGCTGATTTTTGCATCCTAAACTTCTTTGGATGAGGAGAACCATTGTACATTCACTCTTTTGACTGCTCTTTGTTTTCGTGGTCATACAAATAAGTCCATGTCTCATCCATAGTGACCAGTCGATCCAGGAAGTTCTTATCAGTCTGGAAACACAGACAAATGGACTGGGAAGTTTTCACTCACATGCTTCTCTGATCTGTTGTCAAACACTTGGGGACCCAGTTTGCAGATGGCTTCCTCATGTCTAAATATTCATGAATAATAAGACAAACACGTTCACAGGAAATCCCCATGATGTCTGCTATTGCTTTAGATGAAATTCGTTATAATATTGTGTGTACAATCACAGACACTTAGCTTAGTTAGTAGAAACAAGGCCCAACGTGTTTCTCCCCTTCCTCAATGGCAGCCAGGGGTTCGTCAGGGGCATCCCCAAATGAGGACCATCAGTGCAGCAGATTTCTTAGCCAAGTATATAATATCCTTCTGTGATTGTACACACATTATTATACTCTGGTTTAGCCTTGTTGTCAATTTGTACACAGTGGATGTACCCATGCATTTGATAATAGATCTATTGATGTGTGATAGGTAATAGATCGAGATTTAATATCCCAGAGCATAGGAAAGTTTAACCATGGAGGTATTTACTATATGATACCAGAGGGCAAAATCATTGGGGTATTGACTATATTGACGAGATTTCATCTATATTTTTTCATGATCTAAAAATAGGACCAATTGAGGTATTCCACGCTGCATAAGATTACCGTATATGTTTTGATTATCTTTATTCACGGTGTTTATTTTTGTCCCAGAATAGCAGCACATATAAGTCTGCCTGTGTAGGGACAGGAAGGTCAGCCTTCGGTGAGCGGGGGCGCCACTTCGCATCTTTTTAGGGTGCCAACCTCCGCGGCTAGGAAGGGAAACATTTTGGGAAATTGCCCTGACCCCTCCCCCTCCTTGTAAAATTGAATAAGACTGTATCTTAAATATTTATAAGATTTCATTAGTATTCACACGGGTGTGTGTTGTTCATAAATAATTTTCAGTTATATCAATAAAAATCTAGTTTTAAAGGGTTCTTTTTTGTTTGGTTTAAGTTGATAGACACCCTAGGCATATACTTATACGGTTTACTGATGCCAATAGGACAGTAGTAATATTATTGTACATATTAGGCAATGTTATTATACTATATAACATGTCAATATCAGAGTGCAATATGACGTGCAGTCATCCAATGATTCTACATTTAGCTGAGTGCCATCATTTTGGTCAATTTTAGCTTTGCCTGCAAACAATACGTTGATAATCAGTGCTGGGATTGTTTATTTCTGTAGATGGATTAGCTAATACAGATACTATGTGTGTGGTCAGTATAATACTTTTCTCCACGTGAGCAGAATTTGGATCATTTATCTATTTTTCTATTTAAAGCTTTTCTTTTTTTTTTTCCAATTTAAAGTTTTATTGGTTTTCAAAGGAAAGAGTACAACAACATTGCAAACCATTGAATACAAATTTGATAAACAAGGAGCCATCACGGTGGCTAAAGGTCACAGGCTCAGTAATCTTCACAACTGTCGTTAAGGAAATAATCAAACAACATGACTTACTAATAGAAAACAAGAAACCAAAGTAAAGGTAAAGAAGGAAGAACAAGGAAAAGAGTAGATCAGAAGTGGGTGGGGGAGACAAGAGGGGGAGAACCGTAGGGGGAAAGATGTGGATAGGAATATGTTGGCCGAGACTGGCGTCCCGTCTGTTGGGCATGAACCTGAAAAGAATGAAAATGACTATGGAAGGTGTGGCTAGCTGAGGGTCTTGTTTACTGAGGGTCAACGAGGGCAAGAAACCTTGGGTCAGAGAGAAAAGATTCCCACTGATACCATTTAGAGGAGGCTTCCACTAGCTGGCCTCGCGATTGAGCCATTACCATCTCCATGCGGTGTATTACATTTACTTCTGTCACCCATTCCTCTATGGACGGGGGAGTAGGGTCTTTCCAATGTCGTGGGATTACTGTCTTGGCGGCCTGGAGCAAATGTCCGGTAAGAGATTTTTTATACACCTTTTCCGGTATTTTAAACATAAACAATAGGGCTGCCTCGGGGCGACTGGGGACTAAGATCCCTGTGACCTCCTGGATGCCCACCAGCACCTTGCTCCAGAAGGCCGCCAAGCTCGGACAATACCACCAGATATGGGCCATGGTACCTCCCTGTGCTCCGCACCGCCAGCATGTGTCAGGGATTTCGGGGCACCACTTATGAAGGGATGACGGGACCTTGTACCACCTGGAGAGAATTTTGTAGCAAGTCTCTTGCATTCTCGTTGCAACCGCTGACTTGTGGGTCAGGCGGAAGCATCGTTCCCATTGACCCCTGGAGAATGTCTGGCCGAGCTCTGCCTCCCAAGCAGCACAGAAGCGAGGAAGTGGTGTTTCTGCTGCTGCTGTCAAGATCCCATAAATCCTTGATATTGCATGTCTAGTGTCGGGAGTCCCTGTACAGAGAAGTTCAAAAGGGGTTGGGGATGAGGGACAAGTTAGGTCTAGCCCCTGCGTGGTTATGAAATGTTTAAGTTGGGCATATTCAAAGTAGAACCGCATTTTGAAGTCTCTCTGCCCCACAATGTCCGGAAGTGGGAGAAGAACCCCTTCTGGTGCCACCTGTCCCAGTCTCAGGGGGTTCTGTTTTGAGCTTCCCAGGAAGTTATTAGACGATGCCCCTGGTAAAAAGTCAGGGTTATCCGTCAGTGGCATGAGGGGTCCCTGAGTCTGGAGCAGGCGCTTAATCCTTGGCATTGAGTGTACTGATTGTAATGTTTGTTTAGTGGTGTAGGACAGTCCTATCTTATGTTTGGTAAGAAGTGGCCAGTTCCATGGCATGGATAGAATAGATAAGGGGCACAGGTCGTGTGCCAGGCGGACCCAGAGCTTCGATCCAGAGTTATGTAAGAGGTCTAAGACCCTTGCATGGGCAGCAGCCAGATAATAACGCCGACAGTCAGGCAGCCCCACCCCTCCCGCCCCCTTGGTCCTAGTTAGGACATTCCTCCCGAGTCGGGACCGTCCCTTGGACCACACAAATTGATTAAACAGGCGCTGTAACTTTACCCAGTACGACGCCGGGACATATACCGGGACCGTCTGGAGTAAGTAGAGCAGTCTGGGCAGGGCTGTCATCCTGAGGGCACTGATCCTACCGAACCATGAGAGGGTGCCTCTATGCCATACAGTCAGGTCCCTCTCGAGTTTGGAGAGAAAGTTTTGAAAATTAAGCTGGAAAAGTCTGGTTACATCAGATGGGATAGTGATACCTAGGTAGCCGATACTGCCGTGTGGTGGCCATTTGAAGGGGAAGTTTGGTTTTATAGCATCTACTGTTGCTTGGGAAAGTGATATGTTTAGGGCTTCAGATTTGTCAAGGTTGATTTTAAAATTGGACCATTTGCTAAAACGATTGAGTTCACGCATTAAGGATGGAAGGGAAGTGAGTGGGTTTTGCACATAAATAAGTAGGTCATCCGCGAAGGCGGCGCATTTATATTCTTGAGTGGCAACTTTAATCCCCCGTATGTCGGGGTTAAGCCGGATGGCCGACAACAGATGCTCCATGACTAAGATATAAAGCAATGGGGATAGGGGGCATCCCTGTCGAGTCCCGTTATGGATATCAAAGGGACTCGACAGGGTGCCATTAATCTTTAGACGCGCGGTCGGGGAACAGTATAAGGCCAAAATTTTAGATGAGAAGGTTGGACCAAAACCAACATGGGACAAGCTTTTCTTTTTTAACTAATGTCGACATCATTTTACTTTCTGCATTATTAGACATTACAGTCCAGTAAATAGTGCAGCCCTTGACCTATGAGATTTGATCATAGTTGCTTTTCATGGAAACCTGGAGTGGTAGAAGAAGTCATGATTAGCCTATAGAGCATGCAATCCTACCAAATGTTTTCTAAGAAGAAAAATAAGTTCTTCGAGATTCATGAAAAAGCCAACTACACATTAAATGCCGCTGATCAGAACTGTACTAAAAGGGAATCTGTAGGATCAACCTTCATAAGCTGCATTTTTGGGTATGTAGGTCATAGAACGTGGAACAAAATGATACCTTGATATCTGATGTCTTATTCCAGAGAAATTCATTTTTTTCTTTAAATATGTAAATGTGTTAAAATCTAAGGTCCGGACACAGATCTACCTGAAAATCTGCCTCCAGGGTTTAGTGTAATGAAAGAAGGCATTAACAGTGTGAGACATGTAATGACTGACAGTCTACTCTTTTTCATTTAAAATAGTCTCTGAAGGTAGATTCTCATTTGGGTCCAGCCCATAGATCTTAAATGGGTTGTCGGTTCTAAAATGATAAGTATGCAGTAGCCAGCACTGAGCTCTGTCAGGATTCTCCTGTGTCAGATCCGGGACAGAGACAAGGTACAGCAATGGGGGCCAATGTGGCCCCTACATATCTTTATTTGTTCATGGCGGAGTTTGATGAGGCCTTTGTATATCACAGTCGTTTCTTCCACCATTGTGATAGGGTCTGGCTGGGATATATAGATGACATTTTGACCATATGAACTGGAGAAGAATCCGTCCTATCAGATTTTCTGGGGGAACGCAACTCTAGACATAATACATTGAAATTCATAATGCTTTGCTCTACTGTGGAGCTAAGAGTTTTAGATACACAAGTGTGTATTACTGATGGTCGGTTATAAACCAACCTCTTTTCCAAGAGTACAGACAGGATTTTTCTTATAAGATATGATAGCTCCCACCCTGCCTCAATGGTCAGATCTCTTCCAATGAGCCATTTGAAGAAGATATGAATTATAGTATCTGGCCCCCAAAACAGAAGCACAAAGCAGAGTTAGAAGATTTGCAGGTTTATGCCAAGGGTTACCCAAAAAAAGATTTGGAATGCACCATTATCAATGCCCCTTGTATAAAAAAGAGAAGACATGAGGGGCACCTTAAAATAGACTTTATTTTAATATTACTACAAGCCAAAAAACAGTGATTAAAAACAAAAGAACCCACAGTGAGGATTCACAAGTCTGCAGTCATCTTAGCCAGGACAACGCTTTTAACAGCTCATTTACATATTAAGAAAAACGTGGATTTCTCTGGAATAAGACATCAGATTGTAGATATCAAGGTGTCATTTTTTTCAACTTTCTATGACCTGCATTTCCATATAGACAAATTAGGAGGGTTGATCCTACTTACAGAATCCCTTTAAGCTCTTCTTCACCCAGGGCAAATGTGTGGCTTCTGGTACCCCATAACATGCAACTAAATCCCTCCAAATACACACATGCATATATATATATATATATATATATATATATATATATATATATAATACTAAGGCTATATACACTGAGGCAGGACTAAAAAAAAACCTTTTAATTTCGCAATAGTACATATAAAGTATAAATAGTACCACAAACATTGCAGTGGAATGTCCCCATAGCCATCCCCTCTTGTAATATTCCCATAGTCAGCTTCTTATGTCCACATAGCCAGCCCCCTCATGTTAGGTCCCCACATTCCCTCTTATGGTTTCCATTACCAGCCCCTTACGGCCCCAAAAACCAGCCCCTCTTGAAATGTCCCCACGGGCCATAGATATACGGTAATCGCCTGTATTCAATTAAATGGAAAATAATAGAATAAAAATTAAAAAACCTTAAATTCACCTAATCCAGGCTCCTTGTCCAGTGCATTTCCATCTCCTCTTCAATCTGGTGCAATAGTTGACGTTGGATGGCACGATGATGTCACTGCATCCATTAAATGCACCAATCCTGGTGCTTACCCTGGATAGGTGGCAATCGAGTTAATATAAGGGGTTAATGACAGTTGTGATTTGTCAAAAAATCACAGCTGTCATCAAACCCGAGGTTAGTATTGTGGAGGGGTCTAGGAGACCCCCCCCCATTACTAATCGTGTAAGTAAAATGAAATAAACACAAAATACAGAAAAAATCATTTATTTAAAAAAATAACAAAAAAGACCCTCTTTTCTAAATTATTGACCCCCAAAACACCCCTGCAGGTCCGACATAATCCACACCACGACATCCTACAATGATCCCGCCTCTGCTACATCTGAGGTCGCAGTGCATGGTCATATTTGAAAACGCGACCGAGCACTGCGACGTCAGGAACACACCGACGGAAGTGCAGCTGTGAGCGGTGACATCAGTGAGTTGACCTGCAGTCACATCTGGTTCTTCCGATGGTACCCCAGCCGTGACCTCAGACGAACTTGGTGAAGTCACTGAACTCAATGCCAGATTACCGGTTTAGGCTATGTGTGCATGTTGAGTATTTGGTTTTTAGAAAATCTGGATCTCCTGGCAAAAAAACGCACCAAAAACGTGATGCGGTTTTGATGTGTTTTTCTGCCAGGAGATGCAGATTTGGTGCAGAAATTTGTTGCCGAAATCTGCACCAAATCTGTATCTCCTGACAGATTTTTAAAAAATAACGAAAGAAAAACACCCTCTTTTTCCAATTTATTAACACCCAAAACACCCCTACAGGTCTGACATAATCCACACCACAACATTCCACAACGATCTCGCCCTGCAACATCTGAAGTTGGGTACTATACATTTGCCTCCCATTCTAATCAATCTAATCAATCTTATTGATTAGAATGGGAGGCGGATGTGCAGTACTCGGTCGCGGCCGCTATGAGAAGACGGAGCAGCACCAGAGCTGAGCATTTCCGACTGCCTGCTGCAGGACTGAAAATGGCTGATCGGAGGGGGTGCGGGGTGTCGGACCCTAGCCAATCAGTCATTGATGACCTATCCTAAGGATAGGTCATCAATGTCAAAGTAGTGGACAATCCCTTTAAATATAAGATCCATCTATTTATCTATCTTCTAAAAAAAAGTAGGCAGCACTCCAGGAGTTGAGGCCACTGTGTTGCCTATTCTTTTCTATTTGTTAGTTTGTCCGTCTAGCTCGTATATTTTTCCTGATTCTGTAAGTCATTGTGACATTCTGTATTCTAGAGATGAATGATATGAGAAGACGCCATTTCGATACTAAAGTTGCAGTAATTTGGTGTCCGGTAACTTTATAACTCAGTCTTGTTATTGCTGGTTAACATTTTTATTTCTCTAGAAACCATAAAAAATGTGCCTTCCCCGGTTTAAGAAAAGCTCCATCACTGCAGAAAATTAAATATTAGCATTTCATTAGACAAACTATACCATCAATCTGTCTTTTACGACGTGCGGGTGAGCCGCTGCTCGGCAGACAGGTTCTTTCCATTGTATGTCACCCTCAGCATCATCAGTTAAGACGTTTCCATTCTGGCATCTCATACGGAGCCTCCAAGCCTGTAATTCATGATTTTGCTGAGTGCCAATAAATGGCTCAGGTCTTCGGTACGGGGCAGCAGTGGGCATCAGGCAAGCACTCTGCGCTCGCTGCCTCACACTCTGCTTTATAAGATGAATCGAGATACCCAGAGTGACAAAACCTTCCAGACCCCATTAAGACTCATATAAATTCCAGCGGATCAAGGATCTCTGTGGTGTGTTATTTCCAGGCTCAGCTAATCGGTCTGGGAGATTTGCCACCAACCGTTTCTGTGTTGTGTTTATATCTGTATGAAGAAGTAAGCAATAAAACAAGAGCTGCCAAGTCTATTAAATCATGCCCAATGTCCCACACTCCTAGGAAATGACTGAATGAGGAGAAGAAACCAGAAACCGAGTATCCTCTGTGCCCGGCCAGCTGGTACATCATGAGTACATGAAAAGAAAGACTTAAAGGGGCAGGTATACAAATCAGGGGGAACAATAAACAGGAGAGTCGGGAGGTAAGATGTGGCGCTGACATATAATGGGGTGTAACACTGTGGCGCTATTATAGAACATGGCTGAAGGTGGTGCTTCTAATGGCTGAGTACCCAAGCTTTGTGACCATCTGAAATCCTACTACACAGTATAGCATTATTATAAAGATTTACTAGATTACTTTAAGTATATAGCTGTTTGGGTAGTACATGGTAGTATTATTTCACCAGTGTATGCTGGCATTGACTTTGATTGGCACTATGCAGACTGTACATAAGCACTATTGGGTCCAGGGACGTATCTACTGTGGATGTGTAGCGCCCTACGGGGCAGGCGGTTGACTGACTCATCACTGAGCCGTTTCGGGTTGGATCAGGCATTGTCACGGGGTTGCCTTGCCCGGTTCCATTGCCCCGAGGCATACAGTAAATGGTGGGGTAAGCGGGGTATTGGGAAACGTTTGTCGTGACGCCACCTGTGGTGTGCGGCCAGGGATTAGCCACCGCTGCCGGGTTCCTCGCCGGGGCAAGTGTTATGGCAGCTGGCATGGTGTCGCTCCCCACAGGCTGAGCGGGCTCCGGGTGGATGATGAGGGTTATAATGGCCGTTGATGCCTAAGCACTGGGTGGGGGCGCCGGAAACGACCAGCCAACACAGTCTCTGTGGGTTCAGGGTGTAGTTTACTCACAACTTCAGCTGCCAGTCCGGTCACACTGGTCACTGCCGTGATGGGCTCCGGTTAATCCCAGATCCGGTAAGGGGCCGCCACCGGTGTTTTGAAAGAGAAGGAGTGAGAGTCTTATTTCTAGGGTATTCTGCTCCACAGTTAGGTACCCTGGATGAGCTCCCGCTCCAAGCCCCTGGGCACAGTAAAGTCCATGTTTTCCAGAGATGTCTTGCCAGAACTATGTGTAATACTATTGTATGTACTGAGGATTTCGATTGCGTTAGGGCAATGACAACCAGAGACGGGTTCTTGGTGCAAGACGTTTTATAATATGTAACCACAATATGTACACAGAACAGAATATACACAGTAGAACATAAACACAGTAAATACCTGCCGGGTTCGGAGCAAAGGGGAATTCCCGGGACCGCGCACCGGACTCCCCCAGGGAGACCACCAGGAGCGAACCCCTATACAGGGGCTGTCTGGCAATCACC
Organism: Anomaloglossus baeobatrachus; assembly: GCF_048569485.1. Lineage (NCBI taxonomy): Eukaryota > Metazoa > Chordata > Amphibia > Anura > Aromobatidae > Anomaloglossus > Anomaloglossus baeobatrachus. The sequence goes on along the minus strand of NC_134357.1, from coordinate 438,731,859 downwards.
CCAGAAGGCCTAAATGCACAGCAGCCGGGACACGAAAGGGCAACAGGTATAGTCCAAAAATGTCCGTACGTGATGTGAGTCCTAGGGTGGATATGAAACGGAAGGGACCGGGCAGAAGTGCCGACCAGAGACAGCAGACAGAGTCCGAGCACAGCTTGATGAGACAGGTGAAATCCAGAGCTGGTGTCGGGTGTTTCAACAGGATCCAAACAGCAATCAGGAGATGAGAGAAGCAGGGCAGGAGTAAACAGGAAGCAGTATACGCAGGCAACTAGACTAAGCTTAGGGGCGGGCTTTTAAACAGATGAACAGGAAGTAGGGCAACAGAACAGAAAACTCCATGTTAACAAAGGGCAAGATCCTTCAGAAAAAAACTGGAAATCCCGGAACTCTGACACTATGGTCCTGATGGGTCTATTTTTGATGTGTGTGTTGCACCTATTTCTACCCCAAGTGGAACCCACCCCTCCCAGGTGGCTGGCTTCAGTGACCGTGAAATCCCATGATCATTATGGCCACCCCCCTGCCTACCCTGAGCCAACCCACTCTGTGTGAAGGCTCCTAAGCTGTATGTAGTGTGTGAATGTGGAACACCGGTGATTAACCCCTTCCTTACCTGAGATAGATACCACACCTTAATTGAGGTGCAGTACCCTGTGGTAACCAGAGCCTCAGGGGCACCACATTCCCCCATGGCAAATGGCAGCACTCTCAGGCTGCAACAAAACACAGTTAACACCGCAATTTTTAAATGCATGTACCAGGTTAACAAAAAAACCCATCTTTTCCCCTTTTTGGGAAGCAGCATTGACTTCAAACGTTTCAAACATATTCAACATTACCAGTCACAGGTCATAAAAACAGTTCAAGTCAGAAAATATCAGCAATGAGAAAACATTCTGCATAAGAAAACATTAACAATTATTCTTGCTTGGTTGCTGGTGTTTTCAGAGGGCCGGTCCGGATCCCCTCATTTAGCACAATCACTTGACATCCTCTGGCATAATGTCCTGCTCGCTTGCAATAACAGCAGACAGAAATGAGAAGACCGGCGGGGTCAGCAACAGAATCCCCCTCCTTGAACAGTGCTGAAGCAACCTCCCAGAACCACTGGTTTCAAGGGTAGGATCATTACCACCTCACCTGTGTTCCATCATGAGGTTCTGGGCAATGAATCTGCCAGCACTGCACCCCACCGGGACCCGGGTAGACTGATCTGGTCAGCGTGTAAGTCTCAGCTGGATGGTGACCACTGGTCGGGTTGCTGAATCTGTCCCCGCCAGCATTCAGTGGTTGAAATTTTTCTGCGCACTGCGGAGCTTCATCCACACCTAAGGTAGCAGGTTTTAAGTTCTTTCCTTCCTCCTTCAACTGATCATTCGAGGTGGAAGACTCCACCCCCAGCATTGGATCCTTAGTTTGCGCGCTTTTCAGGGAGCCACTCCCCATGCCGCTCCCTCTTCTTCTCCTGCGCGGAATTGGTAATGGCGACTGTTCTTTTTGCAATCGAATGGTTCAACACCAAATTATCCGGTTTAACACAGTTCTGTAGGCGCACAGTACCCGCCCGGTTTAATGGGCACAATATCCTGTTTGTGATGCCAAATGTAGCACCCCACGGGGCAAGCGGTTAACTTACACGTCGCCGGGCCATTTCGGGTCAGGACAGGCATTGTCGCGGGGTGGCCTTGCCCAGTTCTGTTGCCCTGAGGCATACAGTAAATGGAGGGGGAAGTGGGGTATTGGGAAAAGTTTTACGTGATGCCACCTGTGGTATGTGGCCAGGGATTAGCCACCACTGCCGGGTTCCTCGCCGGGGCAAGTGTTATGGCAACCAAGATGGTGTTGCTCCCCACAGGCAGAGCGGGTCCCCGGTGGATGATGAGGGTTTTAATGGCCGTTGGCGCCTAAGTGATGGGCGCCGGCGCTGGTAAGGACTAGCCAACACAGTCTCTGCGGGTTCAGGGTGCAGTTTACTCACAACTTCAGCTGCCAGCCCGGTCACACTGGTCACTGCCGTGATGGGCTCCAATCAATCCCAGATCCGGTAAGGGCCACCACCGGTGTTTTGAGAGAGAAGAAGTGAGAGTCCTTTTTCTAGGGTGTCCCCCTCCACAGTTAGGCTGCTATCACACTTGCGTTCAGCGCAATCCGCCGCAATGGAGAATAGCGCAGTCCGTTAACGCACTGCGCTATTCTCCATAGACTTGTATTGACGACGCACCGTAACGCAAGTGTCTGCGTTGCATCCGCTGGACGACGCTGCATCGTTATTTTGACGCAGCGTCGGGCGGAGCGAACGCTGCATGTAGCGTTTTTTGGGTCATTAAAATAACACACTTTGACGGATTCCTTTAGAATCCGCCAAGGTGTCTAATGATTGTCTATGGGGGCAAATTCTGCGGCAATGCACTAAGCGGCGGAATTCGCTGATGGATTCTGTCACGTTCTACTGCGCATGCTCAGCATGTCCAGCAGAACGATCTAAATCATTTAAAATCACTCCTGGTCTCTCTCCCCCCTCTCTCATACTCACCGATCACCAGCGTGACGCTGCACAGCTTTCACACTCCTCTGGTGGTTTCTCCTGCTTTTGAAAATGCCGGCTGCTCATTATTCCATCTAGTACTCACTGCTTTCCCCGCCCACCGGCGCCTATGATTGGTTGCAGTCAGACACGCCCCCACGCTGAGTGACAACTGCCTCACTGCAACCAATCACAGCCGCCGGTGGGCGGGTCTATATCGTGCAGTACAATAAATAAATAAATAATTAAAAAAACGACATGCGGTCCCCCCCAATTTTGATACCAGCCAAGGTAAAGCCACACGGCTGAAGGCTGGTATTCTCAGGATGGGGAGCCCCACGTTATGGGGAGCCCCCCAGCCTAAAAATATCAGTCAGCAGCTGCCTGGAATTACCGCATCCATTAGATGCGACAGTCCCGGGACTCTACCCGGCTCATCCCGAATTGCCCTGGTGCGGTGGCAACGAGGTAATAGTGGTAGCCCATAGCTGCCACTAAGTCCTAGGTTAATCATGGCAGGCGTCTATGAGACACATTCCATGATTAACCTGTAAGTGAAAGTAAATAAACACATACACCCAAAAAAATACTTTATTTGGAATAAAAAACAAAAAAAACCCCTCTTTCACCACTTTATTAAAATCCCCAAATACCCCTCCAGGTCTGGCGTAATCCACGAGGTCCCACGAAGCATCCAGCTCTGCTACATGAAGCTGACAGGAGCGGCAGTAGAACACCGCCGCTCCTGTGAGCTCCACGCAGAAACTGAAGGGAGTCGCGCTGTTAGCAGGAACGTCACTGAGGTAATGCCTGTGTGTGTGCGGTGATGATGGGTGCGGTAGTGCCTGCGTGTGCAGTGATGATGGGTTCGGTAGTGCCTGCATGTGCGGTGATGATGGGTGGAGTAGTGCCGGGGTGTGTGCGGTGATGATGGGTGCGGTAGTGCCTGCATGTGCGGTAATGATGGATGCAGTAGTGCCGGGGTGTGTGCGGTGATGATTGGTGAGGTAGTGCCTGCGTGTGCGGTGATGATAGGTGCAGTAGTGCCGGTGTGCGCGGGGATGATGGATGCAGTAGTGCCTGCGTGTGTGCGGTGATGATGGGTGCAGTTATGCCTGTGTGTGTGTGGTGATGATGGGTGCAGTAGTGCCGGGATGTGTGTGATGATGATGAGTGCGGTAGTGCCTGCGTGTGCGGTGATGATGAGAGTGGTAGAGCCTGCCTGTGCGGTGATGAGCGGTCTCTCTCTCTCTCGTGGCTAGAAAACTTAATGTGTACCGCCAGCTGCCGAGCCGCTCGGGTCCGTGCTCGTCGGTGGGTAGCTCGAGCTCCTCTCGGACCCGGGGGTCACATTGCTCTGAAAGGGAGTTGGCGCTACGTGTAGGGATTTCGGTGGGGAAGGTTCACGGCCGAAGCCATGGAGTTTGAAGGTGTAAGTTCGTGACGCCACCCACGGGTTGTGGTGAATGTGGACACCACCGCTGCGGTTAACTAGGCTCCCGGGGACAGTGTTATGCAGCCTGGTGTTGACCCCTCCGTGGGCAGGGGGTGATGGACCCAGGGCCTGGTGGTTGTGAGGTGCGGGCAAGATGGTGTGGTGCGGTGCGCGGCCCGAGGGCACTGTTGTACTCACTATGACAGATACACCGGAGTCTCTGGTAAACCAAAAAGGATGGTGGTCGGTGCCCGCAGCCGGCTGCGCTTTGCCCCTTTCTCAGGTTGGTGGTTCCCACCTTTCTCCTGCACCTCTGTGGTAGAACTTGACTGCCTATGCTTCAGCAATGGTAGTCCGCTCCCCGGCTTGATGTGTGTCTGGGAACCCGTTTGCCCGCAGGCGCTAGCCCGTGGGATCTCTCTGCCTGTGTGGTGGCTTTCTATCCCCCTCAGTGGGCTGTTGCCGTCTTTCGGGTCTTGGGACGGGAAAGGACCTGAGGTCCAGACCTCAATCAGTGAATTCGACGTGGTCCAGTGGCTTCTGGACCTCGTTCTGGGTCTGAGTACCCCTCCTGGTGCTCCGGTTTCCAGTTGGCTCCCCGATTCGGTACCGGCGGGCCACTACCCTGTCCCGGTCCCTTACGGTTCCACCAGCCATCTTCCCGGCTCCTTCAGGCGGCAACCACCGTCTGCCTCCTTGCCACGGTACCAAGGATACGACCCCGGCACCGGTCAGTGTTGTCGCTGCAGACCTGACAACACAGTCCTGCTGCACTTGAACTCCACTCCACTTCACTGTACTGACTGAACTACTGAACTGACTAGTGTTTCCTGTCTCAGGCCCTCTGGACTCCTAGGTGGGCGTGGCCAACCGCCTGGCTCCGCCCCCTGGTGTGACCATCGAACAATGAGAGAGGTGACAAGCGTTTGTAGGTTGACTGCTGTCACCTTATTAGGGGGTGGTGTTTGTGCAGGGGGTTTACCTGTGACTAACTGGCTAGACCAGGGCGTCACAAATGCAACACATTATTTCACGGGAATCCGTTGCCTTTATTATCACACTATTTGCAAGGCATCCGTCACATGCGTCACACAACGCATTGTAACGGATGCCGCACAACGCAAGTGTGAAAGCGCCCTTAGGTACTCTGGCTGAGCTCCCGTTCCAAGCCCCTGGGCCCAGTAAAGTCCAAGTTTTACAGAGATGTCTTGCCAGAACTATGGTCCTGACAGGCATGTTTTTATTGTGTGTGTGTCGCGCCTATTTCTACCCCAAGTGGAACCCGCCTCTCCCAGGTGGCTGGCTTTAGTGACCATGAAGTCCTAAGATTATTATGGCTACCCTAGTGTCTACCCTGAGCCAACCCACTCTGTGTGAAGGCTCCTAAGCTGCATGTAGTGTGTGAATGTGGAACACCGGTGATTAACCCCCTCCTTACCTAAGATAGATACCGTACCTTAATTGAGGTGTGGTACCCTGTGGCAACCAGAGCCTCAGGGGTACCACAGATGCAGGGATTGCAATCACATACTGGCCCTGGAGCCCACAAGGTCACGTTTGTCCTTTGTCAAGCACGCAGGTTTGAACCCACAGCGCCACGGGACCGGGCTCACCCTGGAGAGGCGTAGCTAAGCAACTACCTGGTTATTAACTAGAGTCCCTGATGGTGAGGTTAGGGCTGCTGCTGCAGGTAACTGCCAGGTACCACTCAAGGGGAACTCTCGGTACTATAGCAGCTGACCCCAAGGTGTTAGGGATGCAGACACGGATTTGGTAGACAAACAGAGCAGGACCACAGGCTACAGATGATTCTGGGTTTGGTAAAGACAGGACAGATGATGAAAGCTAGACGGGTAGAACTGGTAGGAACAGGGACACAGGCAGAAGTAACACACTCAGGCACACAGGTACTAGTGTAAGGGGGTGCCAGGGGTGCCTCGGGGCTTGTAGTCGTGGCCCCTTCTGCTAGGCTTACCCCTGGTGCCGCCATCACTTTGGGGACAGGAGATGACATGGTGGGGCAGAGTGTGGTGGTGCAGATGTCGTCCGACGCATAAACACTTTCCAGGCATGATTCGGTGCAATCAAAAGGCATTCTTTATTACACAGTTCTTCACACAACCGGCAGTTACAGATGACTTCACACTTCCTTTAGCTGGGGGAAAACCTGTCCTGACGTCTCCTCCAGTGGGGATGTGCCCGGCTAATCCGCTTCACCTGGCTCCCACTACGGCTACCCACAGACCGGACCCACACCGGTACTGCTTCGCACTTGAGGTTCCGCCTTCTCCTTTTCTCTCCGGCTTTCCTTTTTACCCAGCTCCCACACTCTGCCCCTTCTCTGCTTCTTCTCTCCCGTCCCGTACTCAACTGCCTGCTGGTTCTAGTTTTTTTCCTAAACAACAACTTTTTCCCTCCCCTTTCTGCTGCCGGCTCCTCCTTTCCTTTGCCCTGCTTTTGTGGTGACAGCCGTCCCACCCGGCCACTAGGGGATCCCCTAACACAGTAAAAGCATATAATAATAAAACATTTTTATTAAACCACATTAACATTCCGGGGGAAACTGTTCCTCTTTGTAAGGGGTCTGCCCACCCCTTACATACCTCCCCTCTTTAAGCCTAAGCCTCCCGGCAAGGCATAAACCTAAAACACATTTATATAAAAAGTCATTGCAATAAAACCATGAACATGTTCACCTTAGGGCATACGCAAAGGGCGCACCAGTCCGGCGCCCGGAGTCTCTCCTGAGAGCTCCCGGTCTTAGAGGAAAGCGTGCCTGGAGGCCTTCAGTAAGCTCTCCCGGTCTTTGAAGATCGTCCGCCCGGAGGCTTTTGCAGCACTCCCGGTCTTAGACGGCAGGAACACAAAACAACACGTTCTCCTTCAATAACGCGGAGGGAGCCCCTGGCTCAGTCCAGCATCAGGCTCCTCCCGGGCTTAGTAGCTTGAACCGATTGCAAACAACGGAACTTCTCCGGCTCTGAACAATGCCGGTCTTTAACATCAACAGGTTCATTGGCTCCCGGTCTTGGCAGTTCACTCAGGGTGATAAGCCCATTGCCATTCAGCCCGTTGAGCCTTCACGTAGTCAGACAAGGACTGACCAGGCAACCGGCGCAGCCTCCGGAAGGGCTCATAATTGACGGTTGGCTCTGGTGTCTCAGTCTCCGGTCTTGTCTCCTCAACCCCCGACGGGGGTGACGGGGTTGCTGCACGGGACGGCTGGGGGCTGCCCATGACGATTACCGGGTGAGTAACCAGGCTCTGTTGTATAGCCAGCACCGCCGGGGTCCCCTTCTCTGGGTCAGCGCTTGGTCCGGTCATGATTTCAGGTGCCACCGCCAGTGTGCTTTTCGGGTGGGAGATCTCAGCTAGTACCGGTCTTTGCTGTGCACGTCGCCGGTATTGGCATTCCTCCCACTCGATTTCTTGCTGCCATTGGGCAGCCTCTTGGGTAGTGGGCATCCGGGTCACTCCTACCGCAAAGAGGCCTCGGCATCCCACCTCTCTCATGAACCGCACCTTCTCTCCCGGGTATAAAGTGTGGAGGCGTTGTGGTAGGCCCTCGGTGTTCAGGTTCACCCGGTTGTAAAAGTAGTGATCGCCGGTCTCTTAATCCTCGATGAAACCGTAGCCTTCTTTCTGGTTAAACTTCACCACAGTCCCGACGGTACACTGGCGTTCGAATTCCTCACTCCGGGGACCGGCCATCATTTCACGGGCTACGGTCTCGGCCAGTAGTCTCTCCTGTACCGGGTCGGGTTCTGGTGATGGGGACTTCCGCCGAGTCTGGGACAATGGTTGTACCGGATCCCAGAAGAAACCCCACTCGTCCTTTTCTAGCTCCCGGGCGTGTGGTTCTTCCGGGGCCGGAACTGTGGCGTGGGTTGAAGATCCCACCGCGACTGGCGGGGGTATCTCCAGACACGGGTATGGAGTTCCCAGCAGTCTATTTCCCGACGGCAGCTGTGCGGTGTAAGTCGCTCGGACCTCGGTCGTGGTCTCTCTGGTCGCGGCGTCCCAGGTCGTAACCCAGGTGACTTTCGTGGGCCGCTCCGGTACTCCGGGTACAGCCGGCAGGTTGAGAGGAAGTCCTTCCGCAGCTGCGGCCGCAGTCTGCTTAGGGCGTCCTCTGCCCAGGTTAGTTGCTGCTAGCGCGGCCACCACATCTTGCTGCTTTCCTGCGGTCTCCATCTTGTTTGTAGTCAGCGTCTCTGGTAATGGCGTCAGGGTCAGTGGAGATGCTGGAGGAAGTGGAGGCGGGCCTACTTTTCCTGCTCTTGGGTATACTCCACCCCCAGTCTCCCACATCAGATCGACCCCTCCGCGGCGGTTCTTCTTTTTTTCTGGAACACCGCCCACTTCACATGTTTTTCTCGGCATCCTGGGGCCAGCACCTCCCCTCTTTGGGCGGAGTACTCCGTACTTCTTTTTCTTTACCGGCCAGCCCCAGGCTCTTCTTTTGGCGCCAATTTTTCGCGCGCTCTCAGTGTTCTCAAAGACGACGGCCATTTTGCCGCCATCTTGTGCCCGGTCCAACGCCTTAGGCACTGCTTCTTCTTCCCACCATGGGATCGGGACTCTTCTCCAATAATCCGGATCCTGTGCCCTAGGCACCACTTGGTCTCCGTCTTCTTGGGTCGGGACCCCTTGCATACAATCCAGATCCTGCCGACTACGCCACATGTAACGGGGTGCCAGGGGTGCCTCGGGGCTTGTAGTCGTGGCCCCTTCTGCTAGGCTTACCCCTGGTGCCGCCGTCACTTTGGGGACAGGAGATGACATGGTGGGGCAGAGTGTGGTGGTGCAGATGTCGTCCGACGCATAAACACTTTCCAGGCATGATTCGGTGCAATCAAAAGGCATTCTTTATTACACAGTTCTTCACACAACCGGCAGTTACAGATGACTTCACACTTCCTTTAGCTGGGGGAAAACCTGTCCTGACGTCTCCTCCAGTGGGGATGTGCCCGGCTAATCCGCTTCACCTGGCTCCCACTACGGCTACCCACAGACCGGACCCACACCGGTACTGCTTCGCACTTGAGGTTCCGCCTTCTCCTTTTCTCTCCGGCTTTCCTTTTTACCCAGCTCCCACACTCTGCCCCTTCTCTGCTTCTTCTCTCCCGTCCCGTACTCAACTGCCTGCTGGTTCTAGTTTTTTCCTAAACAACAACTTTTTCCCTCCCCTTTCTGCTGCCGGCTCCTCCTTTCCTTTGCCCTGCTTTTGTGGTGACAGCCGTCCCACCCGGCCACTAGGGGATCCCCTAACACAGTAAAAGCATATAATAATAAAACATTTTTATTAAACCACATTAACATTCTGTGGGAAACTGTTCCTCTTTGTAAGGGGTCTGCCCACCCCTTACACTAGCACACTGGACTGGAACGGACACAGGAACATGAGAACAGGAATACTGGACTGGAACATACATGGGAACAGGCACAGTGGACTGGAACAGACATGGAAACAGGAATGTGACGCCCTGGCAAAACCGCAAAACCAGGTTGTCACAGAGACCGCACAAATCTACCAGGTGCAGGACTCCATCCTCCTTGGCATACCAAACCCACACCCAGGTACACAACACCAGCCAGCAAAGCCTAGTCACCCCCCATGACAATAGGGACACCCAATGGGCGGGGCCAAGCGGATGGTGACGCCCACCTAGGGGTCCTGAGGTGTAATGGAAGGGAACAAGACAGTTTAGTTGAGACAACAGTCAAACGAAGTTCTGAGGAGAGAGTGCAAGTGAGAGGAGTGTGGAGTGACAGGGTAGTCAGGGGTTGGAGCCCCTGGACTACCGGACTACTGACTAGGTGGCAGTCGGCAGACAGGGCCACAAGCGACGGAGATCCGATCGCGGGAGACCTTAAGTGGACCGGGGCAGAGTTGTTGCCCAACGGTGCCGACAGCGTGAATCCGGTCCGGACGCCGTTCACAGTCGAGGTGCCTGGACCCTAGGGCGAGGACTGCTACAAGCCCCATGTCAATTAGCCAGCTGGGGACAAGTCTCCACGTCTTGTCCCACCAGCAAGCCCAGAGAGTGAGACGGAAGCCCAACGAGGGGGATAGGACTCCGCAATTGCCTGCTAAGATCCCACAGGTCAGTTCTCGCGGGCCACAGCTCCTAAGACATAGAATCACCGGGAATGGACGTCCCCGATTCAAGCGGAGTAGTCAAATTGAAAACACAAACACTAAGTGCAGGAGGAAGGGACCCCTGTTTGCTGAACCAGGGTGTGGGACCCGAATACACCCGCCGGAGGTCCCCGGTCACTGGCAATTTGGTTTACCATTGGACTCTGTGTGAATTTCTCTGGAACTGTGAGTACACCATTACCACCCGGTCCAGCCCTGCAGAACACGCTCCGTAGCATTCCTTCCCACACACCTGGGCCCCGGGACAACACCTCCTCTACCCATGGAGGGGATACCATCCTGCTGCCCCGCTCCATCAGCCCCGGGCATCCCATACCAAGGCAGCGGCGGTGTCACCATCCATCACCGCAACCCACGGGTGGTGTCACTGACAAACTCTTCCCCTGTAAATACCCCCTTTTTATTGTTGTGGGCGACGGGCCGCTGCACGAGCCCCGGATCCGGTTGCCAACCAAGCCCTATCACGATCCCGGATCCGAACGCCTCGGGTAGCCTTCCCTGACGTTGTCAGTCACCCCCTGCCCGCGACAGGAACACTGGACTGGAACGAACATGGGAACAGGAACACTGGACTGGAATGGACTCAGGAACACTGGTACAGTAACATTGGACTGGAACAGACACGGGAACAGGAACTCTGGACAGCCAGTGGGTATTGAAGCACAGATGAGTGTACACCGCACAAGCACAGGTTGTCAGAGACCTGACAACTAGCAAACATATATCAGACTGACTTTACATATTGCTCAGGCACCTCTCAAAGAGGAAGGATGCCTTAAGTGTTTCTCATTAATAGGCTGAGAGGCAATTCCTGGTTAGGACATGCTGACCCTTTAAGAGGAGGAAGCTTGCTCCCAGTAAACCTGTGCGGCATGTGCAGGCCCCAAGAACAGGTGGCAGGAACGGTCCCAGAAACCACCCCTGAGCATCCGGGAATGCGTCCCTGCCGGGTGCAGGAAGTGGGAAAGCACGGCAACGCCGGTATTACACCCTTACTATTAAAGACCAATAATATCTGAGGGCCCTGATAAATATTTTACCCATGAGATTTAAAAATAATTTTTCACCAGGTTTTGGCCACCTAATCTGAGAGCAGCATGTAGAAGCAGAGACCCTTTTACCAGCGAAGTGTCACCTACTGGACTGCTTGCTGTAGTTTTTAGAAAATTGCTGTTTCATCAGCAGAAGATTGTTAATAAAAGACTAGTGAACCTGCTTCCATGTAGTCCTCCATATTTATTAGCTATGTATAACCTCGTCTCTACCACTGATTGTCAGGTTTGTGCCTATGAACATTGTACACAGAAAGCTGTCAATCAGTGAGTGGTGTAGGTGAGGATATAGAGAGCTCAGCATTAAGAGAACTGCTGCAGCAAATAAAACTTGGATTTTATCAAAACTACAGCAAGCAGCCCAGTAAGTGACACATCGCTGAAATCTCTGCCCCTACATCATGCTGCTCTCAGATGAGGCAATAACAAAGTGGGGAGAGATTCACTTTAAGTGATGCCACTGGTAGGAGTATATCATTTCTACACTGTATTTTAGTGGCAGAGCTGCAGGTGGTGTTATTTCACCAGCTGTATGAAACTGTTATGCATGGGACTATTCACTGTGTTTACTGTACGCTTATATTGTCATTGTTTGGTATGTTTATTGTATGGCTGTACACTATATGGGGGGTTGTGCTGCAGTTTGTGATTTGTAGTTGCCTTGGTGCATTTCTTTTTATGCTTGCTGGTTAGTTGTTACGCACTTGAGGGTGCTTTACACGCTGCAACATCGCTAACGAGGTCACGGTGTTTGTGACGCACATCCAGCGTCGTTAGCGACATCGCAGCATGTGACAGCTAGGAGCGTCGATCAACGATCGCAAAAACGTCAAAAATTGTTGATCATTGACACGTCGCTCCTTTTCATAATATCGTTGGTGGTGCATGCCGCTGGTTGTTCGTCATTCCTGCGGCACCACACATCGCTGTGTGTGCCACCGCAGGAACGACGAACATCTTCTTACCTGTGTCCACCGGCAATGAGGAAGGAAGGAGGTGGGCGGCATGTTCCGACCGCTCATCTCTGCCCCTCCTCTGCTATTGGGCGGCCGCTTAGTGACGTCGCTGTGACGCCGAACGCACCTCCCCCTTGAAGGAGGGATTGTTCGGCCGCAACAGGGACGTCGCTGAATAGGTATGTGCGTGTGACGCTGCCGTAGCAATAATGTTCGCTACGGCAGCGATCACCACATATCACACCAACGACGGGGGCGGGTGCTATTGCTCGCGACATCGCTAGCAATCGCTAGCGATGTTGCAGCATGTAAAGCACCTTTAACTGTCAGTGTATATTAGTACCATATTTATTACTGTATTACACAAGTGTCTGCGTTGCATCCGCTGCATGATGCTGAGTCGTTATTTTGACGCAGCGTCGAGCGGAGGGAACGCTACATGTAGCGTTTTTTGGGTCATTAAAATAACGCACTTTGACGGATCCCGTTAGAATCCGCCAAGGTGTCTAATGATTGTCTATTGTGGTGGATTCCGCCGCAATGCACTAAGCTGCGGAATCCGCTGACGGATTCCGTCACATTCTACTGAGCATGCTCAACATGTCCAGCAGAACTATCTAAATCGTTTAAAATCACTCCTGGTCTCTCTATCTCTCTCTGTTGGTCGGTCTCTCCCTATCACCCCCTCTCTCATACTCACCAATCACCGCCGCGGCGCTGCACGGCTGTCACACTGCTCTGGCGGCTTCTCCTGCTTTTGAAAATGCTGGCCGCTCATTATTCCATCTCGTATTCCCTGCTTCCCCTGCCCACCGGTGCCTATGATTGGTTGCAGTCAGAAACGCCCCCATGCTGAGTGACAGCTGTCTCACTGCAACCAATCACAGCTGCCGGTGGGCAGGTCTACGTAGTGTAGTACAATAAATAAATAAATAATTTAAAAAAAAAAACGGCGTGCGGTCCCCCCCAATTTTGATACCAGCCAGGGTAAAGCCACATGGCTGAAGGCTGGTATTCTCAGGATGGGGAGCTCCACGTTAAGGGGAGCCCTCCAGCCTAAAAATATAAGCCAGCAGCCACCCGGAATTGCCTCAACCATTAGATGCGACAGTCCTGGGACTCTACCCGGCTCATCCCGAATTGCCCTGGTGCGGTGGTAATCGGGGTAATAAGGCGTTAATGGCAGCAGCCCATAGCTGCCACTAAGTCATAGGTTGATCATGACAGGCGTCTATGAGACACCCCCAATGATTAACCTGTAAGTGAAAGTAAATAAACACAAACACCGGAAAAAATCCTTTATTTGGATTAAAAGACAAAAAAACCCACCCTCTTTCACCACTTTATTAATCCTCAAACACCCCTCCAGGTCCAGCGTAATCGACACGATGTGCCACGACGCATCCAGCTCTGCTACATGAAGCTGATAGGAGCGGCCGTAGAACACCACTGCTCTCTATCAGCTCCACGCAGCAACTGAAGTGAGCCGCGCGATCAGCTGTGCCCTCATTCAGGTGACCCGTGGACACTGCTCTCAGGTGGAGGACTTCAGCAGTGGCTGCAAGTCACCTGAGTGATGGCATCGCTGATCGCGCAGCTCACTGCGGTCACTCAAGGGATTTGCGGTCATCTCTCTCTCTCTCTACTCCCGACCGCAAATCTCCTTTCCCGGCGAAACATTTAAAAAAAACAAAAAAAACCCGCAAAACGTTCTTTCACAGGAATTCGTTACCGTTATTAGCACACTATTTGCAACGCATCCGTCATATGCGTCACACAACGCACTGTGATGGATGCCTCACAACGCAAGAGTGAAAGCAGCGTCATGAATAGAAGTCTATGGAGAATAGCGCAGTGCATTAACGGACTGCGCTATTCTTCATAGCAGCAGATTACACTGAACACAAGTGTGAAAGCAGCCTAATACTACTTATCCATGTTATTTGTGGCTCACCTTGGGGTGGCTTTGAATCCCATGGTTTGTATTTACCTTTTTGACTAGTGTATATTTTGGGCATTTTTACCCTTCCTGCTCTTTTCTGGGTTTTATTGTACTGCCCTTCTATATTGTACCTGTCCGTATAGATGATTTATTTACTATGGTTATATATTTACTACTTATCCATGTAGATTGCCACTCACATTTCTGTATGGATGTATCCTCCATTTTATTATGCTTCTTAATGTATATTTTTAATATATATTATAATAAAACAGAATTTAATTTACATGCCTATCCTTCGGGGTGCAATGTACCATTGTCACATATATATTGCACACTGTAATAGCTAATAAACTTGTGTAGTCTCCAATTTCTTTAGGTCGGACATATGGAGGATGGTTGAAATAAAGGTACCGCACAGGGTCAGACCTAAATTTATCCTTCCATCATCCTCATTAGTTACGGTGTCTGCTGTTCTGATAGTTATGACTGTGGCACCTCTTCTTGTATCCTAGTGTCCTTATGACAATACTTCCTGTAGTCTGTACAGTTCATCCTAGTCATAGGTACCTGGGTTGCCAACTGTAAGAGGGTGGTCCTACAGTTGTGTGACCTCCAAAACAACAATGATTTTAATGCAAGTGTGTCATATAAGCTGTAGCAAATAGTGGAATGTCTGAGGCCCCCTTCACACGCACATGTCTCCGGTACGTGCTAGGTCCGTTTCCGCATGTACCGGAGACACGGGCACACGTATAACCATTAAAATCAATGGGTTTATGTGCACGCACGTGTTCAGCCATTAGCCCGTGCCTCCATGTGGAGCAGACGTGAGCCCGTGTGCTCCATACGGAGGCATATCCGTTTTTCTCCGGCAGCAGGGGTGTCACGCGGCCCGCACACGTACCACACGGATGTAGTGTGGATGCGGTCTCACGTGACACGCGCCGGAGAAACACACGTGTCATTGTAAAAATAAAAAAAACACAAAGTCACCTCCACCAGCCATGCAGTCTCTACCGTGGCTGTCACCTGCATCCGTCCCTCAGTGAATTTGAACAACGCTTCTTCTTCACTGGAGGCCGGGAGCAGCGTCAGCGGGGCATGGCCTGTGCCAGACACTGTCATTCAGCACCACAGACAGCTCCGAAAGAATCAGGTAAGGCGGGACTATCCGTTCTCCGTGTGTTATTACGTATAACACACAGAGAACACGCATGTGCCACAAACACGGGACACGGGGAGCAAACCACCCCTTTAATACGTACGTGAAAAAACGGTTTGTTTCTTTCACGTACGTGTGAAGGGGGCCTAAGATGATTAATGTTATGTGGGCCATAGTACTAATACTGGCCACAAGAGGTCATTGTTTTCCTGTTAATATGTTGTGCACTGTGCTGTGAGGAAGCTGAGTTCTGCCCAACAACACAGAAGGGGTAAGAGACAGTAAAGTTTGGGACTAGCCCCAAAGGGGAGAAGCTAGTCAATCAGGAAAAGGAGACTGTGTTCCTGTTAGCAGGCAGTTATTGTGTTTAGAGTACTGGTGAAGGAAGGAGTTGGTGTAGTGAAGTTGTAGTGTGACGCAGATAGCACAGAAATGGCAACAAACCATTAAAGGGAACCTGTAGGAGTGACAATGGTCACATTGCCAAGCAAGTAGGAGGAGGCCTATGGGAAAGAAGCCAAGAATGTAGTGATTCCAGTGTAGGGTTCAAAGGGACAGAAACCATGAGCACATTTTTTCTGCAGAATCACGCCCTTGCACGCTACAGAGAATACTTGTTCCCTGAGCTTTATGCTCCAGACATTCAGAAGTCTTCACACCCGAGAGGCTTGGAGAGTCCTGCCCGACTTGAACAGGACACACGTGGCCACAGTACACTCTCTCTGGCCGTAGCTCTAACTAAATTTAAGATGGAGTCCATCCTTGTGGGATAATCCCACAGCTTAACTCTTTCCTACTCCTTTTTCATGTTTTCTACAAGCACTATCTAAATTGGCCACTAGATGGCAACATCTTCCCTTTTACATTATAATTTCAATTTTACATTAAGCTATGCAGGAATACTTAATTTTACATTATACACGACAACATCATATTATGACAGTATGGTTGGTGTCTTTGGGAGCAGGAACATGGTCACATGTGTTCACCAGTATATGCCAGTAGTGGGGACCGGGTGAAGTGAGTGTGCTGCCCAGCCGAGAACACAAGCAGCTCTCACTGAGGCTGAGAGGGCAGTATTCTCTGTGAAACATATTGACCAGTGGGTTCTGGTGCCATAGAGAAGGAGGGCTAATTTAACTTGCTTGGCCAAAAGACTATTCACAAGTGAGGTGCCGTCACTAGAAACTGCAACTATTGTGCCTCTGTGTTATACAGAATATACCATGAAGTGTACTGCCTTCTGTATTCTGTGCTCAAGTGTTGTGCCACTGACAAGTAAAGAGTACTTTATTTTCATAGAGTGTAAGCTTGTGAGCAGGGCCCTCACTCCTCCTGGTATCTGTTAGTTTGTAATGTCTCATATTGTCTGTACATGTCCCCTCTGAATTGTAAAGCACTGTGGAATATGTTGGCGCTATAGAAATAAAAAATATTATTATTATTATATTATTATTTTCATCAACATGTCTATCGTCGGGTGAGGAGAGCAACAGGACCAGCCAGAAGCTACTCAAGGTATCAGCAATAGCAAACATATACACCCAAAACACAGAAAGTGCAGCGCTCGCCCGCGCCAAACACGTTTACACAACCATCTAGAATTTGTTGAGCAATTAAACAGGGTAACAGGTAACGTCCAGAATTTGTAGCACAGTCTGTAAAAATAGCGCATTTTTTTGCCCCATCTGCAAATGTGGCGCCCTGGACTAGCCAGGTCGTCACAGGTAACACACACACACACCCCCACCCCCATTAGACAGTAACATTAGCCAAAACACAAAACCCTTGCTGCCTCCCTCCAGGGTCGGATGTCCACTCCAGGTGGGATGGAGCCAAGCGGTTGGCCCCGCCCACCGAGGAGTTCACAGGCCTGGAGGCGGGAAAAGTTAGTTAGAAGTTAGAGTTCAGTGGAGGAGGTTGAAGTGAGAGGAGCAAAGTGGAGAGTGTCTGGGTTTGTGGCCCAGGCACTGAAAACAAGGTTGGCAGACGGTGGTGGCCGTCTGCAGGAGTGGTGAATCGACGCGGAACCGTAGGACCGGGGTCGGGCGTTGGCCCGCCGGTACCGACCGGGGAGCGAAGTGAAGCTAGCACACACAGGCAGGGCCATCGGACCCTGACTAGGCTTGGAGTCGCCGTCAACAGTCAAATCCGAGTGTGACAGGAACCCCAGGGTGAGGGTATACAGCTACCGCCTAAGGCTAGAGACCCAAGGGCCAGCGCCTGCGGGCAAACGGGCTCCTCTGGCATCCATACACCGGGAAGCGGACTACCGTTGGGGATCCATCGTAGTCAAATCAGTACACAAAGGTGCAGGGAAAGACAGCCGCCATCACCTGTCCGGGAAGAGACACTGCAGCCGGCTGCGAGACCCGTCCATCCAGCCGTTTGGTTTACCGAGGACTTTGTGCATGTCTTACTGAGTGAGTACACCCGTGCCATCCGGCACCGCGCCGCGCTGCCCCTGCAACCCTGCACCTCACCGACCCTGCCTCCCCGTCACACCACCGGGCCCCGGGACCACCGACCCCTACCCACGGAGGGGGAAAACAACATCCCAGCTGCTCCCCACCATCGCTCCCGGGATCCCCGTCACCAGCAGCGGTGGTGCCCATCTTCACCACAACCCGTGGGTGGCGTCACGGACTAAATTCCCCAAACCAACCACCCTTTTCACTCACGGGCGAGGAGCGCCGCTCGAGTCCCCGGATCTGGCCCACCGCTCGAGCCACCGAGCAGCAGCGCCGGACCTGAGCGTTAGCGAGCGCGCAGCAGCGGTGTCCTCCCTGCCCGCGACAACTTGGCGTCACAAACAGGATTGAACCCATCTACTTACCAGTAGAAGTGCGCCTTGTGATCTCCGCCGGTGGTGTCTGGCCGAAAATTTTGAAGCGCTGCCATCTTTGGCGCAAAAATCTCCCGCTCAAGCGTCTTCTCCGAGCAGGGAAGGTGCGAAAGAAAAGCTCCGCCCCCAACAAGCGGAAGTGCTGAAGAGAACCAAGGGGGGGGCGGGTGTGTGTCTGCCTAATGTAGCCGAGGCTATAAAAAGCGGGGACGCCAGGACTCTGCAAACATAACCAGTTCCTGGAAGCAGCTTGGAACATGTCCGCACCACTTGAGAGGCCTGAGTCTCCGGAGCCTGCCCCTGGGACGGCGGCGTGGCTGAAAACCCAAGTAATGCTACTGTGCTGTCGTAACCGGGCCCAAGTGCGGGACCTGCTGGATCGCTGGACCGCTGAGATGGAGGAGCTGGCTGCAGTCGTGCAGGCGCATGAAATAAAGGCCATGCTAGAGGAGCTGGTGAGTGACCCACGTCCTTGTGTCCTTGAGGGACGGCCGCTGCGGCTGAAGGACTCGGTCTACCCCTGGCCCCAGCAGAGCCCGATCCATCGCTTGTGCCGGCCGCCCGTACAGCCCCACTCAGGCCGCCGTCCCCGATGGAGGTGGCGGAGTCCGTGCTGCCCCGCCAGGGCCCGGAGGCCCGAGAGGACGTTAGCCAACCAATAGCTGGAGCGGTTGACTTAGAGGAACCGATGGCAGGCCTCCATACACCGGCCAATGACGGGTCACTTGCCTCTGAGGAGGAGCCACGAGTCTGGGCTCAGCTGGAAACCGTTACCGACCTGCCAGGTCCCGCCATTAGCCCCCTGGAGTCAGATGACAGCGGCTCGGGGGCTGACACAGAGCCTGTTTCAGAGGAGGAGGGAGTCTTCGGCTTGTATGACATGGAGGCCACTTACATCCCTCGGAGCGGAAATAATGGATGCCGGGCCGCCCTTCCTCGTCCTGCCTGCCGTGCGCTGGAGGGGCTGGAACCCGTGTTTTTTCACCTGGAGCCGGGTGAGGAGTACAAAAGTGAGCAATAGTGGCAGCGGTTCTCCATTGCAACTAAGTTGTCCCCGTTGGGACCCTCAGCAGTTTGAATGAATGACAATAATCAACCGAAAGATCATCTGATTAGCTACTGTGATTATTCCGGCCGTTGCTGGCAAGTTGTCCCCGGAGGGACTCTGTGTGTTTTTATCACCCACATGAGAAACTGCTCATGAACATGGCCGAGAACTTGCAGGCCACCCACGAACTTGTGGGTTTGTAAATAGTTTTATGGGATGGAAACCGTTGCCGCCTCCGGAGAGGCAGATTGGAGGAAGGGCCCGCAGCATAGCAGGCTGGGGCCCGGCCACAACCAGGACCGGTGGCCATCCTCCGGGGGTCAGGGGTCCCCCAAGGACGTGGGGTCCCCTGAAGTGACAGTTGGGTGCGAGTTACCGTACCCGTTCCCGCTCAGGCAGCCTGAACCTGGACTGGGGTCAAGGGGTGCTGCCCACTTCTTAGGGGCAGCATCAGGGCTAGGTTGCTTGGGTGGGAGAGCGGAAGACATCCGTCCGTCCGTCATTATTAAAAATGTTTTTATGTGCAACGTTCAAGTGACCTGACAAAAATGCTTATGTTTTATATGTTTACATGTTATTTATATTTTACAGTTGAAAAATAAAACCGGTGATGGACGGGCAGCCCGCGGACGGTCTGCATTTCACCAAGGGGGAATGTGGCACCCTGGACTAGCCAGGTCGTCACAGGTAACACACACACACCCCCACCCCCATTAGACAGTAACATTAGCCAAACACAAAACCCTTGTTGCCTCCCTCCAGGGTCGGATGTCCACACCAGGTGGGGCGGAGCCAAGCGGTTGGCCCCGCCCACCGAGGAGTTCACAGGCCTGGAGGCGGGAAAAGTTAGTTAGAAGTTAGAGTTCAGTGGAGGAGGTTGAAGTGAGAGGAGCAAAGTGGAGAGTGTCTGGGTTTGTGGCCCAGGCACTGACAACAAGGTTGGCAGACGGTGGTGGCCATCTGCAGGAGTGGTGAATCGACGCGGAACCGTAAGACCGGGGTCGGGCGTTGGCCCGCCGGTACCGACCGGGAAGCGAAGTGAAGCCAGCACACACAGGCAGGGCCATCGGACCCCGAGTAGGCTTGGAGTCGCCGTCAACAGTCAAATCCGAGTGTGACAGGAACCCCAGGGGTTTCCTAACCGCCAAAGACCTGTTAGAAGGCAACCATCCGCACCGTGAGGGTATACAGCTACCGCCTAAGGCTAGAGACCCAAGGGCCAGCGCCTGCGGGCAAATGTGCTCCTCCGGCATCCATACACCGGGGAGCGGACTACCGTTGGGGATCCATCAAAGTCAAATCAGTACACAAAGGTGTACTGATTTTTTGGTAAGCTATCCAGAAAAAAAAAATGTCACGTTGGCAACCCTAATAGGGACCGTGCATGGAATAAATTATGATTATAAAGAAATAACACACCAATATAATAGACACAAAAAGGGATGTTTTCATGAATGCTTTTTATTTTCTACCCTCATATCCAAAAAAGATTACACAGTGAACTATAGCAACGTTTTGGGTATTGTACCCTTCATCAGGCTGGGAACAAAATCCACTTCTACCAGTATATGAAGTGATGAAATCACTGGGCTGCTTAGAGATCCAGAGAGTGTAGAAACTATTGCCCATACGAGAAGGAACCCAGTGGTACAACATGCACTGGATATAGACAAATGTGGTGTGCCACACTGGAAGAGTAAATTTAGGGCTGACCCTGTGCGATACCCAGCGAGTATTCATTATTCCATAGCGCCATTCCGTATCTATTTCCTACAGCAGCAATCTGTGCCTGATGAAGACCCAGAACTAGCGTCAAAACGTCACAACCTTTAGGACTTCCTTTATAATAAAAAAAATCTCTTGTTAAAAATATTGGAGTACCAAATTTCTTCCTCTGTTTGTGGTCTATACTATTAAAGCAAGCAGAAATATGATGAAATATGTTGTATTCATATTCCTGCCATAAACAGAAATAAAATGTATTCCATGCAGATTTAATATTTGAGAGTAAAAATAAAAATAAATAATTTCTAACTTTTTGCAGCTACTTTTCTGCCCTTATTCTGACCAAAATAATATTTGTCAAATGTCAGTGACATCAATGTGTCCTTATTCACATTGAAGTCACTGACACAATGTAAGGTTTTAATACTACGTAGAGTACCGTAGGACCATCTACGACGGAGTACACCTTGTCGCGATGGGATGGCTTTTACGCTTTTTGATCAAACAGTGTTAACTAAGTATGCTATGTTATTTACATGTACTACTACTAGAGTATATGCTCATATGGGGGTTTTTCTCTTGAGATTTGTCTGTAAAATCTCAAAATCAAAATCTCAAAATAGATTATTTTCTGTCAGTTTAGCGATAATTCCCTAATTTTACCACCAGAGGGAGTTTTTGCACTTTCTGCATACTGGTTATGCATAGAACCTGATGATACTAAAGTATGCAGGAAGCTCAAAAGCTCCCTCTAGTGGTGACTTCAGGCTGATAGCATTTTCTTGGGATTTGTATAAAAAATGATCACAGATTTTGGACATGTTTAGATTAAAACAAAATAGAATGACATATGACCAAATATTACAGAAAGGGTCCATGCAGTAATAAAGACAAGTATTGTCCCAGATTGGTGCCACCAGGGGCAGCATAGGCAAGTAATGGTCTGTTTGACACCGAACACCGGGTCTGACAGGAAAACCACACAACACGGCACACAGAGACGTCTCTCAGATAGGGATTACCAGCTCATGAACTAGAAGTGACTTTCTGATCTTCTTCCAACAAAAATAAAGACAAACTCAGAGCTTCAAAGAAAACACACACATTACAGCAATGTCGGAGCGGCCGGAGTAAGAAAAGCGGGCAAAAGAAGAAAAATGTTTAAAACTTCTTGTTTATTTTCTAAACCACAGGAATGACACAAATCTGGGACTGCTAAATGTCCAGTGGAAGTGTACGGGAGGAGCTGTCTGGAGCTTGGAATGACCAGATTCGGGATAATTTACAGGAAACATATCCTGGAAGAAATGATCTGCAAGAACGGAGTTCATATAATTATCACACTGGTGACGAGGACTAATAATACCGGCTACACCCATGTGGGTGTCGTGGGCTGATATCTATTTACCTCCATTGAAGATGTGAATTTAACCATAAAAGCTGGTAGCAGGTGTGGGGTTCATGGAGCAGGTGTGGTATCCACGTCAGGCTGACCCTTGGATGGTAACAACTTAAGCAAGGGGGGAAAACAGTTATTCTACCTGTCACTTCATGGCGAGGGAACGCCAGGCATGCGGCGCAACACATAGGGGAAAACCAGGGAGATGTAGAAGAAGGCCCTTGCGAGAGGGGAGAGGGGTCACCACTTAACACCTATAACTGATCCCTGAGCTCCCTAACGTCTCAAAACGGTCCTTCCCCTCCTGCGCCATCACGTGCCTAGGCTATTCCTGACCCTGAACTTACCCTGACTAGTGAGTAGGTCAATGAGACACTAGTCCCACTACAATAAAACAACACAAAGAAATTAATACAAACAACATGAGGAAAGGCATCACAAATAACACTCCTAGGTTTCTTCAGAATGGAAACTTCCCAACTGAAACAACATCTCTGCTACTCCAGACACATGCATCTTCAAAGTGGTCAGTATAGAGATTATACCACCGGCATAGAGTAAGGGGTGCTTCACACACAGCGAGCTCACTGCCGAGATCGCTGCTGAGTCACGCTTTTTGTGACGCAGCAGTGACCTCATTAGCGATCTCGCTGTGTGTGACAATGAGCAGCGATCTGGCCCCTCCTGCGAGATCGCTGCTCGTTACACACAGCCCTGGTTCATTTTCTTCAAAGGCGCTCTCCCACTGTGACACACAGATCGCTGTGTGTGACAGCGAGAGAGCGACAAATGAAGCGAGCAGGGAGCAGGAGCCGGCGTCTGACAGCTGAGGTAAGCTGTAACCAAGATAAACATCGGGTAACCAAGGCGGTTACCCGATATTTACCTTAGTTACCAGCCTCTGCAGCTCTCACGCTGCCTGTGCTGCCGGCTCCGGCTCTCTGCACATGTAGCTGCTGTACACATCGGGTTAATTAAACCGATGTGTACAGCAGCTAGGAGAGCAAGGAGCCAGCGCTAAGCAGTGTGCGCGGCTCCCTGCTCTCTGCACATGTAGCTGCATTACACATCGGGTTAATTAACCCGATGTGTACTGTAGCTAGGAGAGCAAGGAGCCAGTGCTCAGTGTGCGCGGCTCCCTGCTCCCTGCACACACAGCTAAGCGGTGTGCGCTGGTAACTAATGTAAACATCGGGTAACCATACCCGATGTTTACCTTAGTTACCAGTCTCCGCAGCTTCCAGACGGCGGCTCCGTGCAAGCGCAGCGTCGCTTGCACGTCGCTGCTGGCTGGGGGCTGTTCACTGGTCGCTGGTGAGATCTGCTTGTTTGACAGCTCACCAGCGACCATGTAGCGATGCAGCAGCGATCCTGACCAGGTCAGATCGCTGCTGCATCGCTAAGTGTGAAGGTACCCTAAAGCCAATGGTGGGTAAATTAGCAGAAGGGTGTGATGACAATATGCCACAGCTGTGATTAAGGCTATGAGTAATCTCAGCCAGAAAGGAAAGAGTCCTTAACCATTGCAGCATCAAATGAAATTAAATCCGCTCCATCACAAGATGTAACTTGCGGACATGATACAATCAGGAGATTACCCATTTTTTTCACAAGGGATGAGAAGGAAGTTCTATGTCTCTCAAAAATGCGCTATTGGGATTTAGCAGCCCACTGTAGACCATGTGCACTTGAATTTATACTTGTACTAAATGGGGTTCTTAGCAAGGGTCCACCCAAAACTTGAAAACGCAACATAAATTATATAATTACTATAATAAATCACCTACAATAAATATAATATTATTTCACATTTTGTTTTGTTTTTTTACATGAGGTAAATGTTGCTGTTCTTCTAAATCTGGAGCTATATTTCTTTTGTTCCTGTGACTCTCCATTCATGACATATGGCCCACTCTTCCCTGTATATAAATCTAACCTTGTTAGTCAAGTGGGAGTGGTCCCCTACTATTCTCTGTGGGCATCTTCCTGAGAGCAATGCCCCTTTGGCTATCTAGGCAATATTTATATACAGGGAAGAGAAGGAACGGAACAAGGGCAGGAACAAAAGAAAAACTATTCCTGATTCAACAGACCAGCGGTATTTATACCATGTAATTAAATATTATTCTATTATAAGACAGCTCCTCTTTCAATTGCCTTATATTGCTATTTTGTAAGATTTTGGCACAAATGTTTATGGGATTGTTCCAACTCTCCCCTGATCCCAGATATCAGGGAAAAGAAGGTTTGTGCAGATTGGATTATAACTAGTGATGAGGAAGCACTACCATACTCTGTGCTCGGTCATTGTAACAAGCAGTCAGATGCTCGGATGGGCTCAACTTGAGAGCCTGAGTATAATGGAACTCAATCGAGAACTCCAGCATTTTTCCCTAAGACCTTCAAGAAAATGCTCGAGTACCCTATTGACTTTCATCCGAGCGTCTGACTACTCCTCCTTACAAAGACCGAGCACGGAGTATGGTAGTGCTCACTCATCACTAAATACGAGGGGCTGCTGATAAGTCTTTGGCTTTGTGATCTTTTTTGTTTTTATGGTAACGGATGTTACATCACATGAAAGCCTTATGTGTCTAATATATGTTTTCAAAATTTTGTGTTTGTTGCTTATGGCAAAAGTGTTCTACGCACGCGGGAAAACAAAATGGCGGAGTCTAATGCGGTATTCACAGCAACTGAGAGCAGAGGAGAGATAAAATTCTTGTTTCTGCAAGGAAAGTCCACAGAGGATATTCATGATGATATGTCGCAGACATTTGGAGGATCAATGCCCTTCATATTCCACAGTTAAGAACTGGGCTGCCAAATTTAAAACGGGCCACTTCAGCACCAATGATGAGGAACGTCCTGGTCGACCGAGAGTGGTTGTTGTTCCGGAGATCATCGATGCTGTGCACAACCTCATACTGGAGAATCGATGAATTTCAGCTAAAGCAATAGCAGACATCATGGGGATCTCCAGTGAATGTGTCTGTGTCATTATCCGTGAACATTTGGACATGAGGAAGCTATCTGCAAAGTGGGTCCCCAAATGTTTCACAACAGATCAGAGAAGCATATGTCGCGGGCGGGGAGGATGCCGCCGCTGCTGCGCGCTCGCTAATGTTCGGGTCCGGTGCTGCTGCTGCTGCTCGGTGGCTCGAGCGGTGGGCCGGATCCGGGGACTTGAGCGGAGCTCCTCGCCCGTGAGTGAAAAAGGGTGGTTGGTTTGGGGGATTTAGTCCGTGACGCCACCCACGGGTCGTGGTGAAGATGGGCACCACAGCTGCTGGTGACGAGGATCCCGGGAGCGATGGTAGGGAGCAGCTGGGATGTTGTTTTCCCCCTCCATGGGTAGGGTTCGGTGGTCCTGGGGCCCGGTGATGTGACGGGGAGGCTGGGTTGGTGAGGTGCAGGGTTGCAGGGACAGCGCGGCGCGGCGCGGTGCCGGATGGCACGGGTGTACTCACTCAGTAAGAGATGCACAAAGTCCTCGGTAAACCAAACGGCTGGATGGACGGGTCCCGCAGCCGGCTGCAGTGTCTCTCCCCGGACAGGTGATGGCGGCTGTCTTTCCCTGCATTTTGATGTAACTGATTGACTACTATGGATCCCCAACGGTAGTCTGCTCCCCGGTGTATGGATGCCAGAGGAGCTTGTTTGCCCGCAGGCGCAGGCCCTTGGGTCTCTAGCCTTAGGCGGTAGCTGTATACCCTCACGGTGTGGGCTGTTGCCTTCTATCGGGTCTTTGGTTGTTAGGAAACCCCTGGCGTTCCGGTCACATTCGGATTTGACTATTGTCTGCGGCTCCAAGCCTGGTCGGGGTTCGATGGCCCTGCCTGTGTGTGCTGGCTTCACTTCGCTCCCCGGTCGGTACCGGCGGGCCAACGCCCGACCCCGGTCCTACGGTTCCGCGTTGCTTCACCACTCCTGCAGACGGCCACCACCGTCTGCCAACCTTGCTGTCAGTGCCTGGGCCACAAACCCAGACACCCAAGTGTTTGCTCCTCTCACTTCAAACTCCAACACGACTCTCTGACACTTTTCCCGCCTCCAGGCCTATGAACTCCTCGGTGGGTGGGGCCAACCGCTTGGCTCCGCCCCACCTAGGGTGGACATCAGACACTGGAGGGAGGCAACAAGGGTTTTTGTTTGGCTGGTGTCACTGTCTAATGGGGGTGGGGGTGTGTGAGTGTTATCTGTGACGACCTGGCTAGTCCAGGGCGCCACATTCCCCCTTGGTGAAATGCAGACCGTCCGCGAGCTGCCCGTCCATCACCATTTTTTTTTTTGTTTTTCAAAAACTGTAAAAATATAAATAACATGTAAACATTTCGAACATATGCATTTTTGTTAGGACACTTAAACGTTGCACATATAAAAAACATTTTTAATAATAACGGATGGACGGACGGACGGATGTCTTCCGCTCTCCCACCCAAGCAACCTAGCCCTGATGCTGCCCCTAAGAAGTGGGCAGCACCCCTTGACCCTAGTCCAGGTTCAGGCTGCCCGAGCAGGAACGGGTACGGTTACTCGCACCCGGCTGTCACTTCAGGGGACCCCACGTCCTTGGGGGTCCCCTGACCCCCGGAGGATGGCCACCGGTCCTGGTGGTGGCCGGGCCGCAGCCTGCTCTGCTGCGGGCCCTTCCTCCAATCTGCCTCTCCGGAGACGGCAGCGGTTTCCATCCCATAAAACTATTTACATGCCCACCAGTTCGTGGGTGGCCTGCCAGTTCTCGGCCATGTCCATGAGTAGTCTCTCATGCAGGTGGTAAAACTCAGAAAGTCCCTCCGGGGACAACTTGCCGGCAACGGCCAAAATAATCACTGTCGACAATCAGGTGAAGAACTCGGTTGATTAATGTTATTCATTCACATATTTACATACTTAATATATGACACCCCAAAATGGTAGTTTCCCTGTACCTAAGCGGGGGTTGGCCTAGGTTGGGGCGTGTGGACCTTCTGTGCCCGATGCTATCAGTGGAGGGCAAGGGGACAGAAGAGACAGTCAGCTCCTCTTCCCGTCTACTGTGTGGGGCCGGCGGAGACTCAAGGGGACTGGGTACAGGTGCAGACCTGGGCACTGGTTCACTGGCGGTTACTTCCGTCTCCTTTTCCTCCACGGGTTGTGGGAACATTATTACCGGAATAAGCACCGCGCCGTTCTGTGTAGGCCAGTCCGCTGGGAAATCACCCATTACTGTGTGGATCACCTCCTTTTCTTTCTCCTCGGTTGGTCTGGGGGTTGGAACTTCAGCTGCCACCTTCAACGGCGATGGGCACCTCTTCAGGTGGTCCCTGGACACCGTGGCCGAAGTCTTCCCCTGGTCATGACTAATCTGGTAGGCCTTCTCATTCTCCCATTCAATGGGTTGTATGACATACGCGGTCTTTTCCCACTGGTCATCAAGCTTATGGGTTCTTCTTTTTCGTTTCAGCACTACATCTCCAGGTTTAAAGGGGCCAGCTGGAGCCCGCTTGTTGAAGTACTGTTCCTGCTGTTCCCGGCTCCGACACAGGTTCCTTTCTACGTACTCCTGGACCTGTCGGTACTGCGTTCTCCACCGAGTGTCCCATCCAGCAGTCGAAGGGAGGGCTTCTGGAGCTTCCAAGCCCATTTATAGGTCCACCGGCAACCGGCCTGGCCGAGCTCTCATCAAATACGCTGGTGTACATTTGGTAGAGCTAGAAGGGATGTTATTGTACATATCGACCAGGTCAGGCAGCTTTTCTGGCCACAGGTTCCACTCTTCTAGCGGTAACGTCTTGAGGAGACCCAGGACCAGATGGTTCATCTTTTCACACATGCCATTAGTCTGGGCATGGTAAGGCGTGGTCCGAATCTTCTTGCAGCCGTACAACTGGCAGAATTCTTGAAACACCTCCGCTTCAAAAGCTGGGCCCCGGTCGGTAAACACCCTCTCCGGGTACCTGTGCGGTCGGCAAAAATAGGCCTGGAATGCTCTAGTGGCGGTACGGCGGGTCAGGTCCTTGACTGCGACAACCACCATGAATCTCGAATAGTGGTCTACAATGGTCAGGGCGTAGGTGTACCCACTTGGGCTAGGAGTGAGTTTAACGTGGTCGAGGGCGACCAACTCCAGCGGCTGATGAGTGATGATTGGGCATAGAAGGGCCTTCTGGCTAGCCTCGTCCCTTCTTCTCAGTGAACAGGGACCACACTCTCGGCACCAGGCCTTCACAAACTCCCGCATCCCACTCCAATAGAACCGCTCTCTCAACAGCATCTCCAGCTTTTTCCACCCAAAGTGCCCGGCACCGTCATGGTAAGCATGTAGAACGGTGGGCACACTAGCCTGAGGAACCACCAGCTGACGAACCTTCTCATGGGTCTTCGGGTTGATCAGTTCCCGATACAGTTTCCCTTGGCCCAGATGCAGCCGGGCTCGTTCTTTCCACAGCCGTTGGGCCTCAGGAGGAACAGCAGGGTCCAGTCTAGTGGAACCTTGTTCAATCATGGTCTTGACCACTTGGACGGCAGGCGCTTGGTCTTGGGCTTCTTGCCATCCTTGACTGGGCAGCGGGTCCAGGTTCGTCTGCTGCTGCTTGACATGCAACTGCTTGACTGGTGGCCGGTGAAATGCTCGATTTCTTCGAGATCATCGCTCTCCGGCCCCTCATCCGATAGGTGGGGCATCCGGGATAGCGCGTCCGCGTTGGTGTTCTTGCGGCCGGCTCGGTACTTGATCGTGAAGTCATAATTAGACAGCCTGGCCACCCACCGCTGCTCCAACGCGCCCAGCTTGGCCGTGTCCAGATGGGTTAACAGATTATTGTCCGTATAGGCGGTGAACTTAGCAGCTGCGAGGTAATGGCGGAATCTCTCAGTAATGGCCCACACCAGGTCTAGGAACTCAAGCTTGAAGGATCTGTAATTCTCAGGGTTCCTCTCCGTGGGCCGGAGTTTTCTGCTGCCATAGGCGATCACTGTTTCCCTTCCATTCTGGACCTGGGACAGGACGGCTCCCAAGCCTACATTACTGGCATCAGTGTAGAGGATGAATGGGAGATTATAGTCGGGGTACGCCAGGATTTCTTCCCCGGTCAAGGGCGTCTTCAGCTGGCGAAAGGCGAATGGGGTTACAGAGGGCCTGCCACCCTTGGTCTGTCCCACGAGGAGGTCTTGCATGGGGGCGGCCATCTTCATTTATCCCTTAATGAAGCGACGATAGTAGCCCACCAGGCCCAGGAACTGTCTCACCTCCCTCACCGTGGTTGGCCTCGGCCAGTCCTGAATGGCAGTGATCTTCTCGGGGATCTGGGGCGACGCCTTCCGCGCCCACCACGTGTCCGAGGTACTGCACCCTGGGTTTCAGTAGGTGGCACTTAGAGGGCTTCAATTTCATCCCATATTTGGCTAGGGACGCAAATACATCAGCCAGATGTTCCAGATGGGCCTCGTACGTCTGGGAGTACACGATCACATCGTCCAGGTACAGTAGGACCGTTTCAAAGTTGAGATGTCCCAGGCAGCACTCCATGAGCCGTTGGAAGGTTCCAGGGGCATTGCACAGCCCGAACGGCATGCTGTAAAACTCGCAGAGTCCCATGGGAGTGGCGAATGCCGTCTTCTCGCGGTCCTCTGGCGCGACCGCTACCTGCCAGTACCCGCTAGTGAGGTCGAGAGTAGAGAAGAAGTTAGCAGTTCTCAGTGCAGCTAGCGACTCTTCGATACGGGGGAGAGGATAGGCATTTTTATGGGTGATCTGGCTGATCTTCCGGTAATCCACACACATTCTCATGGTGCCGTCCTTCTTCTTTACCAGCACCAGTGGGACTGCCCAGGGACTACAACTATCCCGAATGACCCCCGCCTCCTTCATGTTCCTCAACATGTCTTTAGCGCATTGATAGTGTGCTGGCGGAATGGGCCTATACCTCTCTTTGATGGGTGGGTGTAGGCCTGTAGGGATATGATGTTGAATCCCCTTAATCCTCCCGAAATCTAATGGGTGCTTGCTGAAAACCTGTTCATACTCTTGCACTACCCGGTATACCCCCTCCTTGTGATGCGTGGGTGTGGTTTCAGTACCTACGTGTAGTTCCTGGCACCAGTCCTCTAACTGTTCAGGGGGTGTATGGTTACTGGCAGGGGATGCTGAGGTAGGAAGGACAGCTTCGTGAATGGTTTGAAGGTCTAAGGTGAGCAACTTGGCGAGGGTAGCGTACCGGGGGAGCCTGACTTCCTCTTCTCCACAATTCAGCACTCTTACAGGCACCCTCCCTTTTTTAACGTCAACCACCCCTCTGGCCGCCATCACCGTGGGCCAGTGTTCAGAAGGCGTGGGTTCCACCATCGCCGGGTAGTCGCGCCCCTGGGGGCCTATTGCTGCCCTACACCAGATCATCATTTCACTTCGGGGTGGCACTACTAAGGGGGCCACATCCATCACCCTCACTCCACCAATCTCTCCGCCAGTCGAGCTCACTTGCTGCCGATACAGAAGGGCTCACGCTGCACAGCCCTCTGCCGGCCCCCTCCTGCTGTGGCGGCCAACTGCTGCAACAGATTCAGCACCTCACTCATACAATGCTCCATCACGTTGGTCCCCAAGATTACTTTCGGGGTATGATCACTGGGTTCATTCATTACCACAATCATCCCTTGATCCTTTAGCTCCGCACGCCCCACAGTCAGGGTCACTTGCTTGTATCCCACCTGAGTTAGCGGGAGTCCATTGGCCGCGATAAGGGTTAGGCCATCATCAGAGGGGGCAAGTTTATCAGTGCCCCAATACTGCTGGTACAATGTATATGGTATAGTGGTTACCTGTAATCCTGTGTCCAAGAGGGCCATGAGCGGGACACCGTCCACTGCCAGGGGGATGATGGGGCGAGATCCGATGTACCGGTCTCGCCAATCGGGGGGGCCGTTGGTGTCTACTCCTGAGGATTGGCCCTTGGGGTTTCTCGTTTAACGGGCACCGCCTAGAGTAGTGGCCAGGCTTGCTGCACCTGTAACAGATAGGAGGCCCATACCGTGAGTCATTGGTCCTTCTCCGCTGCATCCAGGGGACGTCCTCCGGGCTGTCGGTGAGCTGGATCCCTCCTGGGGGCTTGACTCTCGTCGGGAGCTGGAGTGCGGCGAGGATCTTGGCTACGTCTCCATCCACGCGGCGGACTTGGGTCGCTAGTTCCTCCATCATCCCGATGGGTGCTGCAGGAGCCGGTAGAGCCGGGGGTGGAGGCGCCACCGTGATAGGAGCGGTCTCAGCCGGCCACGGGGCCGCCTCAGGAGCGTCTGGAGTGAAAAGGCTGGTTGGTTTGGGGGATTTAGTCCGTGACGCCACCCACGGATCGTGGTGAAGATGGGCACCACCGCTGCTGGTGACGGGGATCCTGGGAGCGATGGTAGGGAGCAGCTGGGATGTTGTTTTCCCCCTACGTGGATAGGGGTCGGTGGTCCCGGGGCCCGGTGATGTGACGGGGAGGCTGGGTTGGTGAGGTGCAGGGTTGCAGGGACAGCGCGGCGCGGTGCCGGATGGCACGGGTGTACTCACTCAGTAAGAGATGCACAAAGTCCTCGGTAAACCAAACGGCTGGATGGACGGGTCCCGCAGCTGGGCTGCAGTGTCTCTCCCTGGACAGGTGATGGCGGCTGTCTTTCCCTGCACCTTGATGTAACTGATTGACTACTATGGATCCCAACGGTAGTCCTCTCCCCGGTGGATGGATGCCGGAGGAGCCCGTTTGCCCACAGGCGCTGGCCTTTGGGTCTCTAGTCTGTTGCCTTCTATCGGGTCTTTGGTTGTTGTTAGGAAACCCCTTGGGTTCCGGTCACATTCGGATTTGACTATTGTCAGCGGCTCCAAGCCTGGTCGGGGTCCGATGGCCCTGCCTGTGTGTGCTGGCTTCACTTCGCTCCCCGGTCGGTACCGGCGGGCCAACGCCCGACCCCGGTCCTACGGTTCCGTGTTGCTTCACAAGTCCTCCAGATGGCCACCACCGTCTGCCAACCTTGCTGTCAGTGCATGGGTCACAAACCCAGACACCCAAGTGTTTGCTCCTCTCACTTCAAACTCCAACACTACTCTCTGACACTTTTCCCGCCTCCAGGCCTGTGAACTCCTCGGTGGGTGGGGCCAACCGCTTGGCTCCGCCCTACCTGGTGTGGACATCAGACACTGGAGGGAGGCAACAAGGGTTTTTGTTTGGCTGGTGTCACTGTCTAATGGGGGTGGGGGTGTGTGAGTGTTATCTGTGACGACCTGACTAGTCTCGGGTGCCACACATATAAGTGAAAACTTCCCAGTCCATTTGTCAGTGTTTCCGGACTGATAAAAACTTCCTCGATCGACTGGTCACTATGGATGAGACCTGGATTTATTTGTATGACCCTGAAAACAAGGAGCAGTGAAAAGAGTGGAGGCACAGTGGTTCTATTCATCCAAAGAAGTTCAGGGTGCAAAAATCAGCCACTAAGGTGATGGCGTCTGTGTTCTTGGATAATGAGGCCGTGCTGCTAGTGGACTACCTTCAAAAGGGTTCCACTATCAATGCAAGGTATTACATTGAACTTGTGGACCAATTGAAGGCAGCGCTGAAGGCCAAAAGGCTCAGCAAGCTGTCCAAAGGAATCTTGTTCCAGCAAGACAACGCCTCCGCGCTCACACTGCACAAGCGACCATGGCAAAACTGGCAGAGCTGGGCTTCCAGCTAGTTGACCACCCACCTTATTCACCAGATCTAGCTCCCTCCAACTATCATTTGTTTCCAAACCTGAAGAAACACCACAAGGGTACCAAATTTCACACCATGTCTGATGCCATGGCTGCTACGGATGTCTGGTTTGAGGCACAAATGAAATCCTTCTTTTTGCTAGGCTTAAGCTGGGGTCACACTAAACGACAGCGACAACGACGTCGCTGTTACGTCACCATTTTCTGTGACGTAACAGCGACCTTGTAAGTCGCTGTTATGATCACTGCTTAGCTGTCAAACACAGCGACGCAGCAGCGATCATAACGTCGCTACATGTGCAGAGAGCAGGGAGCCGCGCACACTGCTTAGCGCTGGCTCCTTGCTCTCCTAGCTACAGTACACATCGGGTTAATTAACCCGATGTGTACTGCAGCTACATGTCACAGTGCAGAGAGCAGGGAGCCGCGCACACTGCTTAGCGCTGGCTCCCTACTCTCCTAGCTACAGTACACATCGGGTTAATTAACCCGATGTGTACTGCAGCTACATGTGCACAGAGCAGGAGCCGGCACTAGCAGCAAGAGCGGTGGAGGCTGGTAACGAAGGTAAATATCGGGTAACCAGGAAAAGGTCTTCCCTTGGTTACCCGATGTTTACCTTGGTTACAGCTTTCCGCAGCTGCCAGACGCCGGCTCCTGCTCGCTTCATTTCGTCGCTCTCTCGCTGTCACACACAGCGATGTGTGCGTCACAGCGGGAGAGCGACGACGAAAAAATGAAGCAGGACATTCAGCAACGAGCAACGACCTCACAGCAGGGGCCAGCTCGTTGCTGGATGTCACACACAGCGACAGCGACGGAACGTCGCTGCAACGTCACAGAAAATGGTGGCGTAGCAGCGACGTCGTTGTCGTCGTCGCTGTGTGTGACACCACCTTTACAGAACTTGGAATACGGATGTAAGAAGTGTGCTGACATCAGTGGAGAGTATGTGGAATAAAGGTAAAGTTTCATCATCCGATCTCTATTCTTTCTGGGTAAAACCAAAGACTTATCAGCAGCCCCTGATGTCTAATCTTTTAATCCCATGCTAAGATAAGATGTTAACAGAGGTGTCTGGTAGTGATTTAATTTAACCCTTCTCCCCATTACAAACCAATGTACATGGACTTGGTCAAGATGAAGCTGACACCTATATGAGAGGTTAGTTTGGTAAAGTGTCAATACAAGCACAGACATCATATTAAACCAGACTGATAAAGATATTGGAACTGATGTAGCAGAGCTGATTATGGCGCTTACAGATGAGTTCAGTTTGTCATTTGGCATAATGGTTTGTCATATCGCATTATTATATCAATAGTTTTCCATAAGATATACTTAATGTATAATGTTGATTTAGTGACACAGTGCACAAAGTACAAATTCAGCTCTGCTGCACCTGGAGTGGAAATATTAAGGAAATCTAAATTTCATTGCCATA
The DNA here is from genome assembly GCF_048569485.1 of Anomaloglossus baeobatrachus. Classification (NCBI taxonomy): domain Eukaryota; kingdom Metazoa; phylum Chordata; class Amphibia; order Anura; family Aromobatidae; genus Anomaloglossus; species Anomaloglossus baeobatrachus. Next base: position 438,697,450 of record NC_134357.1, on the reverse strand, counting down.
TAATGTCTGCGCTGTGAGACCTCAGTGGGAGTTATAGCTCTTTCATGGCTTTATATTTCAAATTTAGCCAAATCTGTAAAAGGAGAAAAACATGGGTTGGCAGACATCAATGTGTGGCAGAGCGGCGATCTTAGCCAAATAATCACCAGGGCCCATGTTTGCCTACCCTCTCTTATAGTTATGTCTCTAAACTCCCACAATGCACCATTCTCTGATAACAAGAATCCAGCAGAATTCTGACCTTTCTGCCTAAAGTGATCATTAACCATCTGCACTTACAGCGATAGTCCATATAGTAAGACTTGTACAATTTAGTAACTAAGAAAAATTAAGACTTGGAAGATATGAGCTTCCGCTTTAACTGTGCTTTTGCGCCACCTAGTGGTCATTTTTTTAATTGAGATTTTCTTGAATCGTAACCTTGTTTGCGCCACCATAATGGGGCCACGGCACGTTCCCATTTCCGTTCATATAGCTCCTTACTGAAAAACGATGAGGATGGAAGAGGAATCATCCGCACTGTCCTATGGTTTAGAGATCAGAACAATCCAGGGGTCAGGACTAATTAAGAGCCCTGGCTCTGAGGGTACAAATGAGGATTGACAATTAGACATTTGATTGAGATATGAAGTAATAAGTCATCCATTTAACTGATAGGAGAAGTGCTTTGCTCGGGAATCTCTGGGTACAATGCAGTTGGACAATGATCTCCGCGCTATCTGCCAATCGCATAACAAACATTTATGAAAGACATTTTTTGTGGCTTTTAAGAGGTGTATTTAGGCTGTGTTTTGTTTGAAGTCTTATCTCGGGAGTGTTTCTGGCCTGATAAAGCCTCATTTAGGTGGATCTCAAAGGACAACAAGAAAAACACTTAAAAAAACCACAGATTGCAAGTGAGTAGCTGGACACAGATGTGCAGAATGGGCAGACGAGGCTAGAAGTCATTCCCACAGCTGCGAACAATACGGCAGCCGAGTCCAAAGTGCTTGACACACGTCACCTCAGGAAATAACTTATTCAGGAACCTTATTCATTTCTCTAGATGAATATATGGAGGAATTGCTTAAAGAGGTTGTCCACTACTTTTACATTAATCGCCTATCCTTAGGATAGGTCATCAATATCTGATCATATGGGACCGGAAATACTCAGTTCCAGAGCTGCCCCATCTTCTGATAGTGGCCGTGGCTGAGTACTGCACATCCGCCTCCTATTGATTTGAACAGGAGGTGAATGTGCAGTACGCGATCACTATCTGAAGACGGGGCAGCTTCGGAACTAAGTTTTTCCGGCCAGCTGCTGCCGGCGTCGGCAAAGAAAACAGCGGACTGGCGGGGGCGTGGGGTGTCGGACCACAGCCGATTAGACATTGATGACCTATCCTAAGGGCGGCGTTACACGGGACGATATATCATGCGATCGCATGAGCGATCTCACCCGCCCCCGTTGTTTCCGCTTCACGGGTATTTTGTTGCCCGTGGCGCACAAAGTCGTTTACCCCCGTCACACGTACTTACCTCCCGAACGACCTCGCTGTGGGCGGCGAACATCCTCTTCCTGAAGGGGGAGTGACGTTCAGCGTCACAGCGACGTCACACAGCGGCCGCCCAATAGAAGCGGAGGGGCGGAGATGAGCGGGACGTAACATCCAGCCCACCTCCTTCCTTCCACATTGCCGACGGGATGCAGGTAAGCTGTGTTCGTCGTTCCCGGGGTGTCACATGGAGCGATGTGTGCTGCCTCGGGAACGACGAACAACCAGCGCGCAGAAGGAGGAGTGACTTTATGAAAACATGTCAACGAGCAACGATAAGGTGAGTATTTTTGCTCGTTCACAGTCGTTCGTAGCTGTCACATGCTACGATATCTCTAACGATGCCGGATGTGCGTCACGGAATCCTTGACCCCGACGACATATCGCCTGATATATCGTAGCGTGTGACGCCGCCCTAAGGATAGGCTATCAATGTAAAAGTAATGGATAGGCACTTTAAAAGGGTTGTCCACTTCTTTTACATTGATAACCTATCCTAAGGATAGGCCATCAAAGTCTGATCAGCCGGGGTCCGGCATCCCGCACCCCCGCCGATCAGCTGCTCTCGGTCCCGGCGGCGGCAGCAGGCAGCTGGAAATGCTCAGTTCCGGAGCTGCTTCGTCTTCTGAGTGGTACTGTCCACTCGCCTCCCATTCTAATCAATAGAAAGCAGAGGTGCAGTACCGGTCCACGAATACTATCAGAAGATGGGGCAGTTCCGGAACTGACTATTTCCGGCCACCTGCTACCGGAGCCAGGACCGAGAACAGTTGATTGGCAGGGGTGCAGGGTGTTGGACCCTGGCCGATCAGACATTGATGGCCTATCCTAAGGATAGACCATCAATGTAAAAGAAGTGGATAACCTCTTTAAATAACAACTTCCTAAGGCTACGTTCCCACGATGAGCTTTTGGTGAATTTTCTGATGCTGTGTATCTTTGGTACGTCAAAAGCGCAGCGTCTTACAGTTCCAGCAAAGTAGATTGGATTTTCTAGAAATCTCATGCCGACTAAGCCTCTTCTTTATGCTGTGTAAAAGAAAGGGACTTCCAAGTAGCTCCAGGCCACAGGAGTCCAACCACAACGAGTGTGCACGGAGGACAGCCAACCCAGGTGACAGCTGGCACGGAGAACAAGGGGAGCGGGTACACCTGGGACCAGGCACCCACGGGTTCAGGTACCACCGCAACAAAGTAAAGGCAAGTGGAAACTGTAATACTGGTGTGGACTGTGCTCTTGACCATCTCGTGCACTCACATATACGGTTCCCCACTATTATCCCCATCATCCACTGCTGGGTTCCAGTCCTGCTTGCGGAGGGCCCAAAACACCTAAGCTGCATTACTCCACCAGACCCAGTAGGACCCTGCAGCGGCGGCTTCAAATGACCTGGCAACATACCGCAAGTGTCATAGTCGACAAACTCTTTTATTTTATTTTCTTTTATTTTAACCCCTTTTATATTCGGACCGACCCCCAGGGTCACGGAAACGGGCATCGACCGTGACCACGACTTCCCCTGAGGGTTACACATGCCCGGGACCAAGTACCCCACAGTCCTGGGGTGTCACACATGTGATTTTTGTGCGTTTCTGCAGCAGAAGAGCATCAACTACGCATGTTAACCGCACCTAAGAATGTCTGTAAAGTTTTATCAAAGCCAAATACCAGGAAGTTTCAAAACAAAGCAGCTTTATTTTATTTTGTTTTGGGCTCCACATTTTAAAAAGGACATTCAGAAGTTAGAGTCAGTTCAAAGGCGGGCAACTAGACTATTACAAGGAATGGAAGGCCTCCCATATGATGACAGGTTGAAAAAGTTAGATATGTTTAGCTTAGAAAAAAGACGTCTCAGAGGAGATCTCATTTATATGTATAAATACATGTGTGGTCAATATAAAGGACTGGCACATGACTTATTTCTTCCAAAGACAGTACTAAGGACCAGGGGGCACTCACTGCGAGTGGAAGAAAAGCGATTCCGACACCTAAATAGGAAAGGGTTCTTTACAGTTAGAGCGGTCAGACTGTGGAATACACTACCACAAGAGGTAGTAATGGCAGATACTATAACAGCTTTTAAAAAAGGGCTGGATGATTTCCTCACTACACAAAACATTGTTGGTTTTAAATGACTTAGTGACTAAATGTAGAACTGGTGGAGGAAGGTTGAACTAGATGGACCTAGGTCTTTTTTCAACCTAAGTAACTATGTAACTATGTAACTATGTAACACAACAATAAGAGACAAAAATGCAATAAAAATACATAAAAAAAAAAGTACCTGAAAAATGAAATGTAAAAAATGCAAGTAAATTAATTTACATATTAGGTGCTGAAAATCTGCAACATCAAAAACTCACCAAATACTCATTGTGGGAATGTAGCCTAAGGATATATTTATACACATTTTATTGGACTTCTATAGCAAATCTTAAAATCCACTTCAAATATACTTTGAATACTTTTTCCTGTGAGAACCTACCAAAGGGAGTCTTTTTGCTCAGGTTTTTGAGGCGCTTTAACTTTTTGTGAAGGTTTTAGAGAGTTTCTGCTCAGTTTCCTGTCTAGATACACCTCAAAAAAATTATCCTCATATCCTGAGACCTCATTCAAACATTGTTCATTGACGTTTTCTGTCCATGTTTTTCATACCTAGAACCAGTACTAATACTGTAATAGTCTATTGGAACAAATTAGCTGGACCAATTACGGAGATAAAGAAAACATTTTTCTCATACATAAAACATAACTTTTAATTCATACAAGGAATAAAAGTGAATTAGAATTCACTAGTGAGCATTAAAACCAAAGGTGCCAATAATCCAAACATTCGGACCATATCAGGCTAAGGGCACAATTAATAGGCCCAGAAGTACGGTCTGTCTCAGCTTAGGGTACCTTCACACTTAGCGATGCAGCAGCGATCCGACCAGCGATCTGACCTGGTCAGGATCGCTGCTGCATCGCTACATGGTCGCTGGTGAGCTGTCAAACAGGCAGATCTCACCAGCGACCAGTTACCAGCCCCCAGCCAGCAGCGACGTGCAAGCGACGCCGCGCTTGCACGGAGCCGCCGTCTGGAAGCTGCGGAGACTGGTAACTAAGGTAAACATCGGGTATGGTTACCCGATGTTTACATTAGTTACCAGCGCACACCGCTTAGCTGTGTGTGCAGGGAGCAGGGAGCCGCGCACACTGAGCGCTGGCTCCTTGCTCTCCTAGCTACAGTACACATCGGGTTAATTAACCCGATGTGTAATGCAGCTACATGTGCAGAGAGCAGGGAGCCGCGCACACTGCTTAGCGCTGGCTCCTTGCTCTCCTAGCTGCTGTACACATCGGGTTAATTAACCCGATGTGTACAGCAGCTACATGTGCAGAGAGCCGGAGCCGGCAGCACAGGCAGCGTGAGAGCTGCAGAGGCTGGTAACTAAGGTAAATATCGGGTAACCACCTTGGTTACCCGATGTTTATCTTGGTTACAAGCTTACCTCAGCTGTCAGACGCCGGCTCCTGCTCCCTGCTCGCTTCATTTGTCGCTCTCTCGCTGTCACACACAGCGATCTGTGTGTCACAGTGGGAGAGCGCCTTTGAAGAAAACGAACCAGGGCTGTGTGTAACGAGCAGCGATCTTGCAGCAGGGGCCAGATCGCTGCTCATTGTCACACACAGCGAGATCGCTAATGAGGTCACTGCTGCGTCACAAAAAGCGTGACTCAGCAGCGATCTCGGCAGTGAGCTCGCTGTGTGTGAAGCACCCCTTACTCAAAGCAAGGTGAATTAGAACACTCAAACCTTCCAACAGACTAACCAGCTGAGAAAGAAAAGGTGCACACACATAGGAAATTCCAAACAAGATTCTGGGCCTATTAATTGTGCCCTTAGCCTGATATGGTCCGAATGTTTGGATTATTGGCACCTTTGGTTTTAATGCTCACTAGTGAATTCTAATTCACTTTTATTCCTTGTATGAATTAAAAGTTATGTTTTATGTATGAGAAAAAATTTTTCTTTAGCTCCGTAATTGGTCCAGCTAATTTGTTGTGATTACTGTGGACTACCTCTGGTATTTTGCTATTACATAATAGTCTATTGGGCTGTTTACAGTTCCATGGTTTTTTGAGCAAAAAAACTCCAGAGACATGTCTATTTTTGAGCATAGTCACAGATCAAAATAACCTATACAAAATGACAGAGAGAACACGGATGTCATTAGTGTATAATCTGTGTGCTTTCCATTTTTAATATTGTAATGGAGTGGAAAAACTTTGGAAAAAAAACATTTTTGTATCTGAGAAAATCACTGAGAAACCCTTATGGTTAAGGCCTCATTGAGATGTTAGTTTTTTGATGTTAGCAAACTACGGACAGTTTCATCAGTGCTTTCATCAGTGTCATCCAAATTTCAGCAGAATTTGGTCTGAGTTTCATCAGTTTTTTACTGATGGGAAAAACATAAATTCTCCAGCTTCTTCTATCAGTCTGTGAACAACCGACAGCATATAGATGGTATCTGATTACTGTTTGATTTTTTTCACAGACCTGTAAGGAGGAGGACTAGTTTCTGTCATGTTCCTTTCCCTGAAGACATCAATTGCGTACTGTATTGTCATGTACTGTAATGTGAGTTGTGCTCCGTGTTTTTTTGTAAAAATTGGGATGTGATGTGCAATTTACAACACTTTTATATGTAGTTGCCAGACTGTAGGGCAGGGCAGTAAGTAGTTAAGTGTTGGAACTAGCCAACACTAGAAGGAGTTAACTCATAGGGAAAGAGACAGTTTCCTTATAGAAAGTTGGTGAATAACGAGTGTGTTACAGGAGCAGACATATAGTCTGTAGGTCATCAAGACTGCATGTGTGACGCCCTGGCAAAACCAGGTAGTCACAAAAAGAGTTAATCCTCCTTGGCACCAACACAGTCCCCACACAGATATAGACCAGCCAATCAGGCCCTACTCACCCCCTCCTCAGGAAAATGGGAGTGAGTGAGAGGAGCTTAGGAAGTGCAGAGAGGAGTTAAGTTTACGTTCGTGCTACAGTCAGTGAAGAGCTGACAGGAAGGAGTTGGAGCTTCTTGGAGAAGGTGGTAGTCAGGGTTGGAGCCCTGGACTACCGGACTAGGTGGCAGTAAGGGCCACAGGCACGGAGATCCGGTCGCAGGGAACCTGAGGCCGACCGGGACAGGGTTGTAGCACTCCAGTGCCGAAAGAGGGGATCCGGTCCGGAGGCCGTTCAAGCGGACTAGTCCAGACAAGGAGACAGGCAGAGAGTGTGGAAGGAAGGGCCCCTGGCTGTATATCTGGGTGTGGGACCCGAAGACACCCGCCAAAGGTGACCTGCCATTGGCAATTTGGTTTACTATACAGACTGTGTGTTTACTGACCCTCCACATCAGCACAGCTTCATCTAGCAACACGACTACCAACTTTGAGTTCCCTGTTTCCTGTCTCCTAAAGACTGCTCCCTGCAACCCCTCACCATTCTCTGGGCCCCGGGACTACACCTCCCCTACCCTTGGAGGGGATTCCACCTTGCTGCCCCGCTCCATCAGCCCCGGGCACCCACATACAAGGCAGTGGCGGTGTCATCATCCGTCACCGCAACCCACAGGTGGTGTCACCGTCAAAGACTCTGTCCCCTGTAAATAACCCCTTTCCACTCGTGGGCAACGGACGGCTGCGCGAGCCCCGGATCCGGCTGCCACTCGAGCCACAGCCACTGCCCAAATCCGAGTGCCTTGAGCGGCCCCCCGGTTGTGATCTGTCCCCCACACGCGACAATTTGGCATCACGAACAGGATTCTTACCCCATCCGTGACCTGGATGACGTGCGCCTTCTTTTAAACCGTGAACGTTACAAAACTTTAAACTGCCGCCATCTTGCCCGCAATCTTTGGCGCTAAAACAACAACAGTGTCATCGTCTTCACCAAAAAAGGCGCGAAGCCGAAGCCCCGCCCCCTGAGAACGCGGGCGGAAGAGAGTGACTCCCAAGACCGGAAGCGCAAAGGACTGTGGGTCCCGCGAGATTGCAGTCGAGAGGAGAGGAGAAGACTGAGCGGCTTGTAACCAGAACTATAAAGTGCAGGGATGCCAGGACTCTGCAAAATTCCGTTTCTGGACACAAGAGCGGCAAGATGTCATAGCAGGCCGCAACCCCAATGACATCCCGTCCGGCCCCGAGCCAGGCGGCAACCCCGAGGACACCTCACCCTGCCCCGAGCATGGTCGCAACGGTGATGACGTCGGCTCCGGCAATCTGCCCGGCCGCAACAGTGATGATGTCGGCTCCGGCAGTCCGCCCGGCCACAACGGTTATTAAGTCGGCTCCGGCAGTCCGCCCGGCCGCAACGGTGACAGACGAACTCTAGTTTAAAAATGTTTGAAACAGTTTAAGAATGCACCTCCCCTGTGTGGGATGAACCAGTTAAAAAAATAAAAATGTTAACCCTTTTTCTTTCCTTAAAAAAAAAAATACTTGGTATTCTGTGGCTTGCAGACGAGCCATGCTTAACCAAGGGGGAATGTGACACCCTGGCCTATCAGGTCGTCACAAGGGTGCCGTGAAATCTGCCCTTCTGCATGGTACCCACTCCTCCTTGGTTACAGGTCCTGTCACTTTGGTGTTGCTATCAACAGGTGTACACAAATCCTGAGGAACACTCTGCACCACACCCACCAAACACCGATTGGGCAGCCCGAGGGGAATAGGGCCACCCAGATGAGGGCTGGTAGAAGGAGGGCAGAAGTGTCAGTGCAGAGAGTGAGTTTGTAGAGAGTGGAGGTGGAAGGAGAGACAGTGGTGACAGTCCAGGTCACGCTGTGGAGCTGGGCTCCTGTATCCGTCCCAGGTGCCAGACGTTGGCCTGGCCAGAAGGTGGTGGAATCCCGGTCGCAGGGAGTAGTGGCAGGGAGTACGATGCTGCTACAGAGAGCAGGGCGGCTGCCTTGTGCTACAACCGGGCAGGGACCAGGGCACAACGGGGTACGCGGACCCTAGGCTGGGAAGTAGCTTCACGCAGCCCAGTAATTCACCTGACGGGAATGGAATCTTCAGGAACCATTCCCCACTCGCTCCAGAATCAGGGTACTAGCGCAATGAAGGGGATAGGACTTCCCACAACCGTCCAGAAAATCCCAAGCGTGAACCCTGAGAGCAAGCTCACCCTGCTAGCCACACAGGTGAGCGGGACCCGAAAAGCTTCAAGTGTAAGGGATCCACACGTAGGACACACAGTGCCAAGGGACAAGGCTTCAGGTCAACAAGCAGCACCAAGAGGACACGGACCCACGTGCCCGTACAAGGACCGCAGAGTGCTCAAGAGTTTGGTTTACCTGGTGTCAGCGTCAGTGACTTTGGACTGTGTGAGTACACGTTACCCCCCTTGCACCCGACGGGTTCCCCACGCCATCCATCATCGGGCCCCGGGACACCACTCCCCTGCCCACGGAGGGGTTAACAACTTCAGCTGCCACGCACCAGAGTTCCCGGGATCCCCAAACTGGCAGCGGTGGTCCCTCACGTTACCACACACCATGGGTGGCATCATGAACACTATCCCAAAACACAAAAACTCCCCCTTTTTATTTCGAGAGGCTGCCAAACCCCGCCTCGGGTCCGGAGACCCCTCGAGCCACTGCGGATCCGAGTCAGAGCAGCCCGTCGGCTGTCGCGGGGGCGGCACACAAACATCATATCAACTTCCTTAATCAGGTAAAGTACTCTGTTGATTAAACCCGCTAATCATCATTTTGCATATAAACACCACTTATCATTGCTCAAGAAAAATAACAAACTATGAAAAACATGAAAAGAAAACACAGATTTCTAACATTTTTAACTTTAGATAACTGGGTCCCGTGACCACGATTCCTTGTGACCACGCACCACAGACACCGGCAGTATCTTCTCATCAATCATCACGTGTTTGGTTATGTGACGACCTGATAGGCCCGGGTGCCGTGCAATCTGCCCTTTTGCATGGTACCCGCTCCTCCTTGGTTACGGGTCCTGTCAATTTGGTGTTGCTACCAACAGGTGTACACAAATCCTGAGGAACACTCTGCACCACACACAACAAACACCCATTGGGCAGCCTGAGGGGAATAGGGCCACTCAGATGGAGGGATGGAAGAGGGAGGGCAAATATGTCAGTAGTTGAGTAGTAGTTAAGCAGTGAGACAGCGGTGACAAGGATAGGTCACGCTGTGGAGCTGGGCTCCTGTACCCGTCCCACGTACCAGACATTGGCCTGGCCAGAAGGAGCTGGAACCCCGGTCGCAGGGGGTAGTGACAGGGGGCACGGTGCTGCTACAGAGAGCAGGCTGGCTGCCTTGTGCTACAACTGGCTAGGGGCCAGGGCACGACGGGGTACGTGGACCTTAGGCTGGGAAGAAGCTTCACGCAGCCCAGTAATTCACCCAACGGGAACGGAGTCTTCAGGAACCGTTCCCCACCCGCTCCAGAATCGGGGTACTAGTGCAACGAGGGGGATAGGACTTCCCACAACCGTCCAGAAAATCCCAAGTGTGAACCCTGAGAGCAAGCTCACCCTGCTAGCCACGAAGGTGAGTGGGACCCGAGTAATTTCAAGTGAAAGGGATCCATACAAGAGACACACAGTACCAAGGGACAAGGCTTCAGACCAACCAGCAACACCAAAGGGGCATGGACCCAGCGTGCTCGACCATCAGAAACGGAGCATTCAAGAGTTTGGTTTACCTGGTGTCAGCGTCAGTGACTTTGGACTTTGTGAGTACCTGATATCCCTTTATCCCCGACGGGTTCGACACTCCATCCATCACCGGGCCCCGGGACACCAAACCCCCTACTTACGGAGGGTTTAAATATCCTGCTGCTTCAACATCGTCACCGGGCTCCCCAACAGCAGCGGTGGTTTCTCACATTACCACACACTGTGGGTGGCGTCACGAACATTATCCCATTCACCACCCAAAACATTCCGCCTTTTTATTCTGGGTAGCCGCACGACCCCACCTCGGATCCGGAGACCGCTCGAGCCACTGTGGATCCGGGTCCGAGCAGCCCGTTGGTTATCACGGGGTCGGCACACCTTAAATACAGGGCATACCAGCCCCGCTCTCCACAATGCCGGGTGTATGAGACAAGGTCTCCCGGCTCCAGATTCCGCCCAGGATGCCCCCTGCGGAGGTGCTTTGCCACATCTCGCCGGCAAACAAACATCCCAGCCGTGAGGCTGTCTTGCTAAATTCTACTAAAAAGGGGGCTGAAAGCCCGTACTTACGAAGCGCTCACTGATATCCTAATCAGGCACGAATACTAATATTCTTTATAGCAAGATACTATTTATTTTAATAGCACATGAATATATATAGTCAATGGTACATAGGCATAAGAACTATTTTCATAGAATCTTATACAATAACAGAAATATGCATCAACATTACCGTTATGTTGTAGCAATCCTTTCACATCGGAGGGAACTCGAGTTAATGATAAGGAATCAACATGGCATCTTGCATCACAGGAACAGTGCGTACGTACACTTCAATGTCCTGGAAGGTATCCCCTAACATTATGCGAGTCCGGTGTATTTTTATAGGAAAACATTGTAGGTTGTGTTTAAATGGTTACCAGCATGTGACAGCTGAGTCATGTTCATGTAACTTGACCACAACCTGATGTGGGCACCAGCAGCTTCCTGCACATTTACTTGTACATCCTGCCAGTTGACAACTGAGCGACCACAGTTTGACCATAGTGTTAGTGAAATATTGCAATGAGCCGTAAATTTCATATGCAAGCTTCCTTAAACCTGTCTTTAAGCTAACCACAAGTTTCCGGTAAGTGGAACTGTAAATGTTACTTCCCCATTATCTTGAAACTGCTTCAAGACATGTATTCTTTGGTCATCATATTGGCCTTCCAAAGGACATCTCTTTGATACTGAATTATTGATAGGTCAAATAATATCTGGGATCACTCCTATCTTTTGATTATGATTCCTATCTAATTACATTCAAACTTCAGTCATATCACATTGGTATCACAATCGGTCCTTGATCCCAGGGATTATTTTCCCTATCAATAATTCACATGCTGGTGACCATTTAAACCCAACCTACAAAGTTTTCCTATAAAAAAATACACCGAACTCGCTTAATGTTAAGGGAAAACCTTGCAGGACATTGAAGTGTACGTACGCACTGTTCCTGTGATGTAAGATGATGCCATGTTGATTCCTTATCATTAACTCGAGTTCTCTCCGATGTGAAAGGATTGCTACAACAAACGGTAATGTTGATGCATATTTCTGTTATTGTATAAGTTTCTATGACTATAGTTCTTATGCCTATGTACCATTGACTATATATATTCATGTGCTATTAAAATAAATAGTATCTTGCTATAAAGAATATTAGTATTCGTGCCTGATTAGGATATCAGTGAGCGCTTCGTAAGTACGGGCTTTCAGCCCCTTTTTAGTAGAATTTAGCAAGACATAAATATTGTGATACCAATGTGATATGACTGAAGTTTGAATGTAATAAAATAGGAATCATAGTCAAAAGATAGGAGTGATCCCAGATATTATTTGACCTATCAATAATTCAGTATCAAAGAGATGTCCTTTGGAAGGCCAATATGATGACCAAAGAATACATGTCTTGAAGCAGTTTCAAGATAATGGGGAAGTAACATTTACAGTTCCACTTACCGGAAACTTGTGGTTAGCTTAAAGACAGGTTTAAGGAAGCTTGCATATGAAATTTACGGCTCATTGCAATATTTCACTAACACTATGGTCAAACTGTGGTCGCTCAGTTGTCAACTGGCAGGATGTACAAGTAAATGTGCAGGAAGCTGCTGGTGCCCACATCAGGTTGTGGTCAAGTTACATGAACATGACTCAGCTGTCACATGCTGGTAACCATTTAAACACAACCTACAATGTTTTCCTATAAAAATACACCGGACTCGCTTAATGTTAGGGGATACCTTCCAGGACATTGAAGTGTACGTACGCACTGTTCCTGTGATGCAAGATGCCATGTTGATTCCTTATCATTAACTCGAGTTCCCTCCGATGTGAAAGGATTGCTACAACATAACGGTAATGTTGATGCATATTTCTGTTATTGTATAAGATTCTATGAAAATAGTTCTTATGCCTATGTACCATTGACTATATATATTCATGTGCTATTAAAATAAATAGTATCTTGCTATAAAGAATATTAGTATTCGTGCCTGATTAGGATATCAGTGAGCGCTTCGTAAGTACGGGCTTTCAGCCCCCTTTTTAGTAGAATTTAGCAAGACAGAGGCCCACTTCTCGGATGAACCCCCATTCTTGGTGGGATCAAAGTGTGACGCCCTGGGCAAGTCAGGGGTCACAGGTCATAACACCACCACACCCTACACCCCGGATAGGTACACCAAAGCTAACCCAAAATCCTTGTTGCCTTCCTCCAGGGGCTGATGTCCACACCAGGGGGCTCCGCCCACCAAGGAGTTCACAGCCCTGGAGGCGGGAAAACCAGGCAGATGAGTTTAGGGAGAGTGAGAGTTAAGAGTGAAGTGGTAGAGAAGCAGGAGAGAGGAGTAAAAAGTGGAAGAGAAGGTGACAGTTGAGAAAGCCTGAAGTTGGTCCGGGTGTGTGCCCCGGACTGAGAATAGCAAGGTCAGCAGACGGTGGTGACTGTCTGCAGGAGAGGCTGCTTGGAGATTGCCGAAAGGACCGTGGACGGGTGGTGGCTCGGCGGTACCGGAGCGGTATACAAAGAGAAGCCAGAACCATTGGCAGGGGCCTTTCGGATACCGGCAAGGCTAGGAGTCACCGTGAATTTGCCAAATCCGTCAGTGAAGGGGACCTCTGGGTCTCCCAACAACCAAGTCCCGATTGAAGGCAACAGTCCAACCGTTAGAGAGAGACACCGCCACCGCCAAGGCACCAGTTTCTCAGGGCCAGCGCCTGCGGGCAAAGAGGGGCTACTCCGGCCCATATCCAAGCCGGGGAGCGGGTTACCGGTGGGAACCCATCGCTACCAACATTTTCATTAGGTGCAGGGACAGAGACCGTCACCGCCAACTACCGGGGAAAAGCAACAGCAGCCGTCCGTGGGAACCGTCTTTCCAGCCGTGTGTTTTACCGAGAACTGTGTCACCGTCTCAGGCTGAGTGAGTACCACAGTGCCGTGAGGCACAGCGCTGCCCCCGCGTCCCTGCACCCCGCCAAGCCCTACACCGGCCCTGCCATCCAGCATCCCCCACCTCATCACTGGGCCCCGGGACAACCACCCCCTACCCACGGAGGGGAGAACTAACAACTTTGCTGCTCCCTGTCACCGCTCCCGGGATCCCCATACAGAGCAGCGGTGGTGTCCATACAATCACCACAACCGTGGGTGGCGTCACGGACAATAAACTATCCCAAAAACCAAACCCCTTTCACTCACAGGCGAGGAGCGCCGCTCGAGTCCCCGGGATCCGGCCCATCGCTCGAGCCACCGAGCAGCAGCAGGCCGCAGCAGCAGCGGCAGCCGGACCCGAGCAGTGGGAGAGCGCAGCGTCTCCTCCTCTGCCTGCGACAACTTGGCGTCACGAACACAATCTTACCGCTCTGCCGTTGGGGTAGAGGTGCGCCTTGTGACCGCCGGAGGTGTCCGGCCGGAAAATTTCAGAAGTCGCCATCTTTGGCGCGAAGAGTTCCCGCTCGAGCGTCTTCTCGAGTAGCAGAGGCGCGAAGGCCAAAACCCCGCCCCGATAGAGGAGGGGCCGGAAAGAGGCTAAGGGAGACGAAATGGCGGCTGGTCGTATGTGAGCGCGGCTGTAGGAGCGGGTACGCCAGGACCCTGCACCCATCTTGTTCCTGGGAGAAGCCGCCAGCAACATGTGGATGCCGTCCCGCAGCAAAGTAGCCCCCGCGCCGGGAACCGCGGCGTGGGTGGAGATCCGGAACGCGCAGCTCTACCAGAGGCTGCAGGTCAAGATGCAGCTCCTCATTAGGTTATAGCGGCCGTGCGGAGACGCGAGGAGGAAGCTGAGGAAGGGAGGGTGAGTGACCCATGCCCCGATGCCCTTGAAGGGCCGGTCATCGCGCCTGTGGGACCCGGTCTAAACCCTCTCGCCCTGCTGCCTCCCTCGCCACCCGTCTCAGAAGCCGTGACCCCGCCACTAGGCCCGCTACCACCGCAATCGGTAGCGATACCCAGCATGCCCGCCCCAGTGGGCCGACCTGTAGCCGGAGCCTGTAGCCGACCAGAGGTGCTGCCGTGGAAAGCGCCGAAGCCCAAACCGGAGGCGTCCACCGAGAAGTACCCCGAGCCGGAGCCGATAGCCCACTCTGTGCCAAAGGCCCGGCAGAGGAAAGCCCCTGTGCCCGTCCCCCACACCTCGGCTGAGGTTGCGCCGGGTTGCCGCTGCAAGGTGGCGTCCAAGGACAAGACACCGCGGGACCTGCCGCCCAGATCCATAACAGTGGGCAGCGTCCAAAACGTCCCGCGGGGCCCGACCCGTGCGCTGGAGCTCGCAGCAGTGCCGTACTGGTACAGGGAGCCGGTACCGTTGGGTCTGGAGATCGAGGAGAGGGAAAGGAAGAAGGCGGAGTTGGTGGCCCGTGCAATCCGGGAAAAAGAGAACCTCCGTCAGGCAACTTTCCGTGTCCGGGGCCCGTTGTATGAAGGGCAGGTGAGGCGGTTTGATGTCCGCCGGGGCTATGGATTTATTTACGAACCGGGCCTGGAGGCCGAAGTGTTCATAGCCCGGTGGGATGTGAATGCCCATCTCCCGGAGGAGCACCCAGGTCGGAACCTGATGCCGGGCGACCTGGTCCAGTACACCCGGCACTGTGGAGAGAGGGGGTGGTTCACCCTAGATGCAAAACTGAGGGGCAGCCAAGAGGCCCGTGTGAGCGCTACACCCCCTCCCTCAAGCGATGATGAAGAATCAGAGTGATGGCAGCGGAGTACCGTTGCACCGTCCCCCGTTGGGACCCCCCATGTGTGTTTAAAGTTTGCAAGTTGAAAATGAAAGTAAATGATTACCGAACAGTAACCTGATTGTCAACCGTGATTGGAACCGGCCGTTGCCGGCATTGTTGTCCCCGTGGGGACCCTTCAAAAAGTTGCATAGGGAACTCTCTATGGACAGGTCCGAGAACTGGCAGGGCAACCACAAACATTAGTGGCTTGTAAATAAAAATATTGTTGTTGCAGCTAACCGTTACCGCCTCCGGAGAGGCAGGTTGGAGGGAGGGCCCGCAGTGGAGCAGGCTGGGGGCCAGCCACCACAGGAACCGGTGGCTACCCTCTGGAGGGGAAAGACAGATCCCGCTCGGGTAACTTGGTGCAGGAGTGGGGTCAAGGGGTGCTGCCTGGGTTTTAGGGGCAGCATCAGGGCCAGGTTACTTGGGTGGGAGAGAGCGGCAGCCGCAACCGTTTAAAACCGTTTGTAACGTTTAAGCAAAGCACCTCCCGATGTGGGATGAAGTTATTTTACTTGTATGTCATATTTTTTTATATCTTTTCAGAAAAATAAAACCGGTGTTGGACGGGCAGCCCGCGGACGGTCTGCATTTTGCTAAGGGGGAATGTGACGCCCTGGGCAAGCCAGGGGTCACAGGTCATAACACCACCACACCCTACACCCCGGATAGGTACACCAAAGCTAACCCAAAATCCTTGTTGCCTTCCTCCAGGGGCTGATGTCCACACCAGGGGGTGGGCCAGGCGGTTGGCTCCACCCACCGAGGAGTTCACAGCCCTGGAGGCGGGAAAACCAGGCAGATGAGTTTAGGGAGAGTGAGAGTTAAGAGTGAAGTGGTAGAGGAGCAGGAGAGAGGAGTAAAAAGTGGAAGAGAAGGTGACAGTTGAGAAAGCCTGAAGTTGGTCCGGGTGTGTGCCCCGGACTGAGAACAGCAAGGTCAGCAGACGGCGGTGACTGCCTGCAGGAGAGGCTGCTTGGAGATTGCCGAAAGGACCGTGGACGGGTGGTGGCCCGGCGGTACCGGAACGGTATACAAAGAGAAGCCAGCACCATTGGCAGGGGCCTTTCGGATCCCGGCAAGGCTAGGAGTCGCCGTGAATTTGCCAAATCCGTCAGTGAAGGGGACCTCTGGGTCTCCCAACAACCAAGTCCCGATTGAAGGCAACAGTCCAACCGTTAGAGAGAGACACCGCCACCGCCAAGGCACCAGTTTCTCAGGGCCAGCGCCTGCGGGCAAAGAGGGGCTCCTCCGGCCCATATCCAAGCCGGGGAGCGGGTTACCGGTGGGAACCCATCGCTACCAACATTTTCATTAGGTGCAGGGACAGAGACCGTCACCGCCAACTACCGGGGAAAAGCAACAGCAGCTGTCCATGGGAACCGTCTTTCCAGCCGTGTGTTTTACCGAGAACTGTGTCACCGTATCAGGCTGAGTGAGTAACACAGTGCCGTGCACCGGCCCTGCCATCCAGCATCCCCCACCTCATCACTGGGCCCCGGGACAACCATCCCCTACCCACGGAGGGGAGAACTAACAACTTTGCTGCTCCCTGTCACCGCTCCCGGGATCCCCATACAGAGCAGCGGTGGTGTCCATACAATCACCACAACCGTGGGTGGCGTCATGGACAATAAACTATCCCAAAAACCAAACCCTTTTCACTCACGGGCGAGGAGCGCCGCTCGAGTCCCCGGGATCCGGCCCATCGCTCGAGCCACCGAGCAGCAGCAGGCCACAGCAGCAGCGGCAGCCGGACCCGAGCAGTGGGAGAGCGCAGCGTCCCCTCCTCCGCCCGCGACAAAAGCGCTCCACAAGACCACGGTACTGCGGCCCTCTGACTCGGAAGGTGCTGTTCCTCAAGTGCTCCTTTTTTCTTTGGGTACGGGCAGCAATCTCCCGTCATCGCTGATCTCTTGTTGTCACTTCCATGTGTATTTTCTGTAGTTGCTTTTCTCTTTCCCAGTAAGGGCGTCAGCGTCCGGTGTGCCTGGTGGGTGTGGTGCAGGGTGTATCTGTGACCCCCTGGCAAAACCAGGTAGTCACAAGTAGGCCCCTGCATAACACCTTCCCTCACTAGGAAACACACAGCCAACAAGTAAACCCTAGTCACCCCCCTTAGGGACAGACAAACACAAAAGTGGGCGTGACCAGGCATTTGGAACACGCCCACCCAGGGGTCCAGACAGCCCGGGGCGGGAAAAGCAGCAGTTCAGTTGAGACGAGTTGTAGAGATCAGTCAAGAGTAGTGGTGGTTCAGTTTGGAGAGGAGTGTGGGCTGGAGCTAGGGGTAGCTCCAGCGGTGAAGTTCAAGTTGAGCGGTACCAGGGTAGGAGCCCTGGTGCCTTGCCTAGGAGGCAGACGGTGGTCTCCGTCAGCAGGACACAGGAAGATGGCTCAGTGGAACCGAGGTGGACCGGGCCAGGGTTGTAGCCCGCCGTACCGACACGGGGAACCGACCCGGAAACCGTAGCACAAAGGGGGTTATTAGGACCCTGAAGCCAGGAACCAGAAACAAGTGGAACTGGTTAATTAACCGATTGAGGCCAGGAGGTTCTGTCCCACCCAAAGTCCCTCATAGAAGACAATAGCCCACCGATTAGGGATAAGAGGTCACTGCCAATGCCCATAGATCCCACGGGCCAGCGTCTGCGGGCACGGCTCCTTAGGCCACATCCAGCCGGGAGCGGACTCCTGAGTTTTATACTGGGAAAGTTCATCTTACACAACAGTGCAGGAAAAGGATAGAGACTACCAGCCGGGTGGGGGATCCCGGTGGCACCGGCCACCGCCACCTTGGTTTACCAGAGACTTGTGTGTTTTTCTAACAGTAAGTACACCAGCACCCCCTGTGGTGGCCATCCCCTGCACGCACCAACCGGGTCCCGGGGCCACCATCCCTGCCCACGGAGGGGTTAACAACTTGCTGCACAACATCTCCCCCGGGTGCCCCGTAACAGCAGCGGTGGTGTCGCACCTCACCACACAACGTGGGTGGCGCCACGAACTTACTACGGCCTAGCCCGTACATCTACGTCCCCCTATTTATTCGGCGTGTCCGCGAGACCCCCGGGTCCGGAGACCATCGAGCCACCACCCCTGAAGGTCCGGGCCCGAGCGACCGGCTGCTGGCACGGGGGCGGCACATATCTAGAATTTAATTTGCTGTTGGAGGCAGCACTGTAAGATGGGGACACAGAACCATGAAGGATTTGAATACTGCACGGAAGGGCAGTTTCTGAAGTACCCTGTGACAACCTGAATAGTCCAGGGGCGTCACACTTCATCACCTTGATACCCTCTAGTGTACATTCATGCCTGCTTGTGGCCTAGCGCGTAGGTAAGTGAATTTCCTAGATTCTAGCTACACAGTAAAATGAAACCATTACACATCGATTCTCAGAGGCAGGACTTTTCTGTGGCAGTAGCTCTATGGAAACCTTGAGACTTATAGCACTGGAACCATGGTCTCTTCTTCTTTAGGCTCTGCAAAGCCTATCTATTCTACAAAACTCATAGTTAGCAAAGAGTCCATATGGTAAGAGCAATGAGTCTTTTAGTAAAGTACAATAGATTTTGGACAACCATCACAATGCGGCTCCCAAATGGCAGAAGGAGTCCACTCAATGGGCACAAGTACTTGAAATAGATAACTGGGGTCAACGTGTAAAACCAGAAAGACCACAAACAGGGTGCTTTCCAGTGAAAAAACAGGATCACAGTGAGCTCAAGTATCAGTCTGAGTCTGTGCCGCCCCCGCGTCAGCAGCCGGGCTGCTCGGATCCGGATCCCCTGTGGCTCGAGGGGCGTCCGGACCCGGGGGTCGTGCAGCCACTCCAATTAAAGGGGGAGTATTTACAGAGGATTGTGTGTTTAAAGTTCGTGACGCCACCCGTGGTGTGTGGTAAGGTGGAGTACCACCGCTGCAGCTGGGAGTACCCGGGGGCGATGGAGTGGGCAGCCAGGTGTTTAACCCCTCCACGGGTAGGGGGAATGCCCCGGGACTCGGTGATGGTGACAGGGATGTGCCGTTGGGGAGGTAAGGGTCACTTGCGTACTCAGTCAGTCCAATAATGCTGACACCGACAACTCAGTAAACCAAAGTTCTGGACACCGCTGCCACTGAGGGGAAGCACGTTTGGGTTCCGTTTCTGCTGGTGTTGCCTGATGATCTGTGACCTTTCCCTTGGCACCTTGTTCTCTTCTTAGTTGGCCCCTATAGCTAGTCGGGTCCCACTCCCCAGTGTGGCTAACTGAGGGAGCCTGCTCTCAGGGTTCACGCTTGGGATTTCCTGGATCGTTTTAGTGGAAAGTCCTATCCCCCTCGATGCGCTAGTACCCCAATTTTGGAGCAGGTGGAGAGCGGATCTTGAAGGCTCCATTCTCGTTGGGTAAATTGTCAGGTTGCCTGAAGCTACTCCCTGACTTAGGGTCCACGTACCCCGTCGTACCCTGGTCCCAGCCCGGTGATGGTACAAGGCCACCAGCTGTCCTCCATGACAATGCCATGCCCCTTGTCACGATCCCCTGCGACCGGGGGTCCAGCTTCTACCAGGCCCAGACCACTATCTGCTACCTAGTACTTCCAAGGAGCCCAGCTCCCGACCTCCTCTCTCCTTCACTTCCAACACTACTCTGGCCTACTCCTGACACTCCTGACCTCCCCCTAACCAACCCCCCAAGTGGGCGACTCTATTTTACTCAGACCGTCCACTGGTGTGTTTGGTGGATGTGGTGCAGAGTGTTCCTAGGATTTTGATTAGCTGGTTTTGGCAACACCAATGGTTAGGGACCCGTAACCAAGGAGGAGGTGGATATTGCACAGAAGGGCAGATTGCACAATACCCTGTGACGACCTGATAGGCCAGGGCATCACATTTTTCCTTGGTTAAACGTAGCTCGTCCCCGAGCTACAGGACTTCAGAGGTTTATTTTATTTTTTTTTTCTTCAAACTGTGAAATAGAGAAGAAAAACATTTTTATTCACACTATACAACCCTCATCAGGGACGCTGGTTACTTAAACGTTTCTAACATTTTTATGAGTTCATCTTTTCAACGATGGAACGGTACCGGTTTCAGTAGTAGCGGAGGCTCAACAAGCTCCATTGCAGCCTCTTCCTGCAACAGTCCAGTCCCAATGTCCCAGATCCCATTAACCCACCACCCAAACAACCTGAACCTCTGCAAACCTATTGTGGGTCCATGACCAGGTTAAAGTCCCGAGTGTTGTAATAGACGACTCAGGTGGGCACAAGAGGTGCAACTATTTACAAAAACATAAGTTCGTGTTGGTCACAACCAGTCCTGTGACCGTGGTCCATTTTTACTATATATAACTAACAAAGTCCATGTACTGGGGTACACACTATAAAGAATCTTCTTGACAATCTGGTATTTTCTTCCGTTCATTTAAACCTTGTTAATTGGACACTTATTTTCTAACATTTTCTATATGAAAAATAATAACCTTTAGAAAACAACAAATGAAGGCACAGACACCTAACAATTCCTGTTATTTACGTTAAACATTACTGGTACCGCTAGCATTCTTCCCGATACCTTCGTGGGGGCTGACCAAAGTTAGCCCGGGTTGACCTCCTCAACTCTAGACGCTCACCCCCCTCTGGTGGCATGGCAATACTCTATACAGTTTCCTCGCCTTCAGTGTGCGCCCCTTGGGTGTGGCTGGTAAGACCCTACGTGTGCGTGGCAAGGGTACAGGTGCTACTCTAGGTGCTGGAGTGGGTGCAGTGTCAGTAAGCCTCTCCTGTTCTGGTTCTTCCACGGATTGTGGGAATGTTAACACAGGAACTATTACTGCTCCATTCTGCATAGGCCAATCTTCCGGAAAGTCACCTAGGATGGTACGGATCATCCTCTTCTTTCCTTCCACCACTTGTGGCTGAGGCTGAGGTTCATCCTCCACCCTTAAGGGTTCTGGGTACTTCTTCAGATAGTCTCGCGATACCATAGCCGTGGTCCTTCCTTGATCCTTACTGATTAGGCAGGTCTTCTGGTTATTAAAGTTGGATGGCTGTACCACATATGGCTCCTTCTCCCACTGATCATCTAGTTTGTGCAGCTTTCTCTTCCTTTTTAGTACAATCTCGCCGGGGGTAAAGGGGATTGCTTTTGCTTGTTTGTTAAAGTTTCTTTCTTGCCATTCCCGGGTTTGATTCAGACTCTCTTCAATGTACTTCTGAATCTGTTTGTATTGGATCTGGTGACGCGAGTACCAATCTGCTCCAGACACGTAGGTTTTGGGCAACTCACCCTCCATCTCCAAGTCCACAGGAAGTCTTCCAGGCCTAGCTCTCATCAGATAAGCTGGGTTACACTTGGTGGATCCCACCGGGATGTTGTTATAGATGTCCACAAGGTCTGGTAGTTTTTCAGGCCACTGATTCCGCTCCTCAAGAGGAAGGGTTTTCAACAAATTGATCACTAGGTGGTTCATCTTCTCACACATCCCATTCGTCTGCGCATGATAGGGTGTGGTGCATATCTTTTTGCATCCGTACAGACTGCAGAACTCCTGGAAGATTTCAGCCTTGAATGCAGGGCCTTGATCGATAAGGACTCGATCGGGCTACCCATGCGGCCTACAGAAGTGTGCCTGGAACGCCTTTGCCGCGGTGCTGGCAGTCAAATCTTTAACGAGTACCACTACCAGGAACCGTGAGTAGTGGTCGACCATCGTGAATGCATATGTATACCCACTCCTGCTGGGGATCAATTTGACATGGTCCAGAGCTACAATCTCCAGGGGCTGCTTGGTGACAATCGGCTGAAGTGGTGCTCGCTGACTGGTGTCATCCTGTCTTCTCAAGGAACAAGGGCCGCAATTCCTACACCAGGCTTCTATGGAATCTCTCATTCCTATCCAGTATAAGCGACTTCTCAGCAACATCTCCAGCTTCTTGCATCCAAAGTGCAACTCCATCATGGTACGCCTCCAGCACCATCGGGACATACACCCACGGTATCACGATCTGGCAGATCCTCTCATGGGTCTTGGGGTTGGTTAAACCCCTTCATAACTTGCCTTGGTAAAGATAAAGACGACTCCGGTCTTGCCACAATTTTCAGACTTCCTCGGGGGCGCCTGGTTCAAGACGGGCGTCAGCTCTGGCCAGCAATGCCTTGACTAATCTGATTGCAGGGTCCCTATCCTGGGCTTCCTGCCAGCCAGGTTGAGGCAATGGGTCATAGGTCATTTCTTGCTGATGGGTACATGGTCGAGGCTGCTCCACAGAAGTGGGTTGATGGAACGCAGGCAATTCAATCTCTTCCAGGTCATCTTCATCCCTCTCATCATTGAACAGATGAGGCATCCTGGACAGTGCATCAGTGTTGATGTTCTTGTGACCAGCCCTGTACTTTATAACAAAATTGTAATTTGCCAACCTTGTGACCCAGCGCTGTTCCAAGGCTCCCAGCTTTGCTGTATCCAGATGAGTTAATGGATTATTGTCCGTGTTTACAGCAAACTTGGCAGGAGCAAGGTAATGCTTAACCCCTTCAGCCCCCGGGCACTTTCCGTTTTTGCGTTTTTCTTTTTTGCTCCTTTTCTTCCGAGAGCCGTAACTTTTTTATTATTCCGTCAATCTTGCCATATGAGGGCTTGTTTTTTGCGGGACGAGTTGTACTATTAAATGAAACCATAGGTTTTACCATATATTGTACTGGAAAAGAGCAAAAAAATTCCAAGTGTGGAAAAATTGCAAAAAAAGTGTGATCGCACAATAGTTTTTGGGATGTTTTATTCACCGTGTTCACTATATGGTAAAACTGATGTATCTATGTGATGCCTCAGGTCGGTGCGAGTTTGTAGACACCAAACATGTATAGGTTTACTTGTATCTAAGGGGTTAAAATAATCACAAGTTTGTCCAATAAAAGTGGCATACGTTTTGCGCCATTTTCCAAAACACGTAGCGTTCTCATTTTTAGGGATCTATGGCTCAGTGATGGCTTATTTTTTGCGTCTCGAGCTAACATTTTTAATGGTGCTATTTTTGCGCAGATGCTACGTTTTGATCACCTGTTATTGCATTTTGCGTAAAACATGCGGCGACCAAAAAACATAATTTTGGCGTTTGGAATTTTTTTGCCACTACGCCGTTTACCAATCAGATTAATTGACTTGATATTTTGATAGATTGGGCATTTCTGAACGCGGCGATACCAAATATGTGTATATTTATTTATTTTTAACCTTTTAATTTTCAATGGGGTGAAAGGGGGGTGATTTGAACTTTTAGGGTTTTTTTTGTTTTTTTTTAACTTTTTTTTTACTTTTTTTTTATTTATTTTACTAATCCCTCTAGGGGGCTATATCGATCAGCAATCCGATCGCTGTTATCTATCTGCTGATCACAGCTATACAGCTGTAAACAGCAGATTCAGTCGCTTCCGGTTTCCCTCTGCTCCATGCCGAGGAAAAACGAAAGTGAAACTTCGTAGCTGCAGGCGTCATCACATGACCCTGTGCTACGATGGCGACCACCGAACGTCACGTGATCACTCACGTGACTTCCGGTGGGGGCGGCGGTAAGTAAAACACATGGCCGCGCGCATATAGATCTCGCTGCCAGACTTTGGCAGCGAGATTTAAGGGGTTAAATGTTGCGAGTTGAAGCGATTCCACTCGCAACATGCAGGCACACATGTCAGCTGTTGAAAACAGCTGATATGTGTGCCGACCGCCGCCGCCTGCCCGCGACAGGGGCGGGGCTTAACGGGACACGATCCTTGACGGATAGATCCGTCCAAGGTCGTGAAGGGGTTAAACCTTTCTGTCACGGGCCAGGAACTCCAGCTTGAAAGAGCTATCATTTTCCGGGTTCCTCTCCATGGGCCTCAGCTTCCGGCTAGCGTAGGCTATCACCTTTTCCTTGCCCTTCTGCACTTGGGACAGGACAGCTCCGAGCCCCACGTTACTGGCATCCATATACAGTATAAAGGTGAGACCGTAGTCGGGATATGCCAGGATTTCGTCCCCGGTTAGGACAGACTTCATCCGCTCAAAGGAATCTTCTTGTTTCTTACCCCACCGGAGCGGAGGTCCTGAGGACTTGCCATGCACAGCTTGACCCACCAGAAGATCCTGCAAGGGGGCCGCCATCTTTGTGTACCCCTTGATGAACCTTCGGTAGTACCCCATTAGGCCCAGGAACTGCCGCACTTCCCTGACGGTGGTGGGCCTTGGCCAGTTTTGTATAGCTGTGATTTTCTCGGGGTCCGGTGCCACGCCTTCGGCACTAACCACATGCCCCAAGTACTGTACCTTCGGCTTCAGCAGGTGGCACTTGGATGGCTTGAGCTTCATCCCGTATTTGGACAGGGCATCAAACACCCATACGTCTTGGAGTAGACAATGACGTAGTCCAGAAACAGCAAGACCATTTAGACATTGCAGTGACCCAAGCATTACTCCATCAGCCTCTGGACTGTCCCCGGTGTGTTGCACAGCCCGAATGGCATACTGTTGAATTTGCACAGTCCCATCGGGGTAGCGAACGCGGTTTTCTCCCGGTCTTCCTCGGCAACAGCCACCTGCCAATACCCGCTGGTGAGATCAAGAGTAGAAAAGTAAGTAGCGGACTTCAGGGCAGCCAACGATTCTTCAATACGGGGCAAGGGGTAGGCATCCTTGTGCATGATCTTATTAATCTGTTGGTAGTCTACACACATTCTCATGGTGCCATCCTTTTTCCTCACAAGTAACAGTGGGGCGGCCCAGGGACTGCAACTGTCGGGAATTACTCCAGCTTCCTTCATGCTGCTGAGCATATCTTTGGCACATTGGTAATGGGCAGGTGGTATGGGCCTATACCTCTCCTTGATAGGCGGGTGAGTGCCTATGGGTATGTGATGTTGTATCCGCCCAAAATCCAATGGGTGTTTGCTAAAGAACTGCTCATACTCCCGGACAACCCTGTAGACCCCTTGTTTATGATGTGCAGGTGTAGAATCAGTGCCCACATTTAATTCCTGACACCACTTCTCTACCGGTCCCTGGGGACTGTCACCAGGGGACTGACTAGGCTTGTTTGAGGAACCCGCTGCATGGATGTCATCTGCATTGACTATGAACAGCTTGGCTATGGTGGCATATCTTGGTAGTGTGACCTCCTCTTCCCCACAATTCAACACCCGCACGGGCACTCTCCCCTTCCGGACGTCGACTACCCCCCTGGCCGTAAACACAGTGGGCCAATGCTCTGAGGGCAGGGGCTCTACCACTGCCTGGTAATCCTGTCCACGGGAGCCTACAGCTGCCCTGCACCATATCATCATTTCACTTCGTGGGGATACTATAAGAGGGGCCACATCCATCACCTGTACACCACCTATCTCACCTCCAGAGAGATTTACCTGTTGCCGCTGCAGGAGGGCTCGGATCTCACGTTGCAGGACTCTCTGCCGCCCTGCTTCTGCAGTCTCGGACAGCTGTTGAAGCAAAAACAATACTTCTCCCATGCAATTTTCAATGACATTCGTGCCTAAAATGATCTTAGGGTTCCGATCACTAGGGTCATTCTGTACCACTATGAGGCCTTGCCTCGTCAATTCTACCCGGCCCACCTTAATGGTCACCTCTTTGAACCCGATTTGAGTCACTGGTAGCCCGTTGACGGCGTAGATCAGGGGTGGGGAACCTCCGGCCCGCGGGCCGCATGCGGCCCGCCAAGACCTTTTATGCGGCCCCCGGGCAGATTCCCGGGGGTGGCAGTGCTCCTGCCACTGCCGTGATCTTATCGGGCGCCGGCCCTTTAAGGCTTCACAGGCGCTGCTAGCGCGCACCAATGAGCTCTTTCTCTGGCAGGTGCCAGCATGCTCAGGACAGACTTTGTGGGCGGGTTTAGTCCCACAGCAGCTTCATCGTTTCCTGCATTGTGCCGCTCGCTCTACACCCCTTCTCCCGTGCAGGGTGCCTCAATCAGTGCTGTCGCTCCCTGCCCCTTCTCCGGTGCAGCTCCACGTGCTGTGTGCTGCCGCTCCCCAGCACTGTGTGCCGCCCGCTCTCTGCCCCTTCTCCGGTGCAGCGTGCAGCTCCACGTGCTGTGTGCCGCCCGCTCTCTGCCCCTTCTCCGGTGCAGCGTGCACTCCACATGCTGTGTGCTGCCTGCTCTCTGCCCCTTCTCCGGTGCAGCGTGCATCTCCACATGCTGTGTGCTGCCTGCTCTCTGCCCCTTCTCCGGTGCAGCGTGCCCCCTGCAGTGCTGTGTGCAGACTCCCCAGCGATGTGGATCACCCCCACTGTTGAGTTCTCTCCATTGCTCCTTACCACCCCAAGTGCAGTATACCCCCTAATGAAGTCTGTGCTCTGCAAGTGCTGTCTGTGCCTCCCAGTCTCCTCCTAGTGATGTCTGTGTTCCCCCCCCTTAGTGATGTCTCTGTGCCCCCCCCTTAGTGTTGTCTCTGTGCCCCCCCCTTAGTGTTGTCTCTGTGCCCCCCCTTAGTGATGTCCGTGCCCCCCCTAGTGCTCTCTGTGCCGCCCTAGTGATGTGTGTGCCCCACAGCAATGCTTATGCCTCCCTGTGACCTAGTAATGTGTGTTCCCCAGCATCTCCTGTTATGTATATGCTCCCAGCCCCTCCTGTCATGGATATGCCTCAGTGTCTCCTGTGATGTGTATGCCCCAACCCCTCCTGTGATATATACAACACACACTGGGGTATATACATCACATTGGAGATGCTGGGGCTGTACATATCACAGGAGGGGCTGAGAACATATACAGTTAGGTCCAGAAATATTTGGACAGTGACACAATTTTCGCGAGTTGGGCTCTGCATGCCACCACATTGGATTTGAAATGAAACCTCTACAACAGAATTCAAGTGCAGATTGTAACGTTTAATTTGAAGGTTTGAACAAAAATATCTGATAGAAATTGTAGGAATTGTACACATTTCTTTACAAACACTCCACATTTTAGGAGGTCAAAAGTAATTGGACAAATAAACCAAACCCAAACAAGATATTTTTATTTTCAATATTTGGTTGCGAATCCTTTGGAGGCAATCACTGCCTTAAGTCTGGAACCCATGGACATCACCAAACGCTGGGTTTCCTCCTTCTTAATGCTTTGCCAGGCCTTTACAGCCGCAGCCATCAGGTCTTACTTGTTTGTGGGTCTTTCCGTCTTAAGTCTAGATTTGAGTAAGTGAAATGCATGCTCAATTGGGTTAAGATCTGGTGATTGACTTGGCCATTGCAGAATGTTCCACTTTTTTGCACTCATGAACTCCTGGGTAGCTTTGGCTGTATGCTTGGGGTCATTGTCCAGCTGTACTATGAAGCGCCGACTGATCAACTTTGCGGCATTTGGCTGAATCTGGGCTGAAAGTATATCCCGGTACACTTCAGAATTCATCCGGCTACTCTTGTCTGCTGTTATGTCATCAATAAACACAAGTGACCCAGTGCCATTGAAAGCCATGCATGCCCATGCCATCACGTTGCCTCTACCATGTTTTACAGAGGATGTGGTGTGCCTTGGATCATGTGCCGTTCCCTTTCTTCTCCAAACTTTTTTCTTCCCATCATTCTGGTACAGGTTGATCTTTGTCTCATCTGTCCATAGAATACTTTTCCAGAACTGAGCTGGCTTCATGAGGTGTTTTTCAGCAAATTTAACTCTGGCCTGTCTATTTTTGGAATTGATGAATGGTTTGCATCTAGATATGAACCCTTTGTATTTACTTTCATGGAGTCTTCTCTTTACTGTTGACTTAGAGACAGATACACCTACTTCACTGAGAGTGTTCTGGACTTCAGTTGATGTTGTGAACGGGTTCTTCTTCACCAAAGAAAGTATGCGGCGATCATCCACCACTGTTGTCATCCGTGGACGCCCAGGCCTTTTTGAATTCCCAAGCTCACCAGTCAATTCCTTTTTTCTCAGAATGTACCCGACTGTTGATTTTGCTACTCCAAGCATGTCTGCTATCTCTCTGATGGATTTTTTCTTTTTTTTCAACCTCAGGATGTTCTGCTTCACCTCAATGGAGAGTTCCTTAGACCGCATGTTCTCTGGTCACAGCAACAGCTTCCAAATGCAAAACCACACACCTGTAATCAACCCCAGACCTTTTAACTACTTCATTGATTACAGGTTAACGAGGGAGACGCCTTCAGAGTTAATTGCAGCCCTTAGAGTCCCTTGTCCAATTACTTTTGGTCCCTTGAAAAAGAGGAGGCTATGCATTACAGAGCTATGATTCCTACACCCTTTCTCCGATTTGGATGTGAAAACTCTCATATTGCAGCTGGGAGTGTGCACTTTCAGCCCATATTATATATATAATTGTATTTCTGAACATGTTTTTGTAAACAGCTAAAATAACAAAACTTGTGTCACTGTCCGAATATTTCTGGACCTAACTGTACCTCACAGGAGGGGCTGGGGGCATATACCTCACAGGAGGGGCTGGGGGCATATACCTCACAGGAGGGGCTGGGCGCATATACATCAAAGGAGAGGCTGAAAGCATATACATCACAGGAGGGGGCATATACATGTCCCCAGCCCCTTGTGTGATGTATGTGCCCCCAGTATCTTCTGTGATGTAGGTGTCTCTTGTGATGTATATACAGTAGTCCCAGCGTCTCCTATGTGATGTACATACAGCAGACCCAGCATCTCCTATGTGATGTATATACAGCAGTCCCTGCGTCTCCTATGTGATGTATATGCCAACAGCCCCTTCAGTCATGTATGTGTCTCCTGTGATTTATGTACTCCAGTCCCTGTGTCTGCTGTGTGATGTATATAGTCTACCAATCAGGGGCGTAACGATCGCTGTCGCAGAGGTCGCCACTGCGACCGGGCCCGCAGGGTTATAGGGGCCCGGCAGCCACTCTGCAGAGCCGGCTGCCGGGCCCCTATGTGTAGTGCCGCTGTGTAGTGGCCGACTGTGAGATCGTTAGGGGGCCGGCCTGTGAGTCAGGGGGGCCCAGTGTCTGCAGGGGGCAGAGGGGCCCCTGACCTGGAGAGGCCACCAGGCGTTGTGATGAGATGAGGAGATTCTGCACGGCAGACGGAATTCATCCCTACCAGGACCTGCGATGATGTCACGCCCATGTGACTGTGTGGGAGGAGACACAGGATGCCGGGAGAAAGCAGGAGAAGATACTTCGAACACATGAGTGGTAATGAGAAAAGAGGGGACATGAGGGGAGGGGCTGCAGGGTGAGTGGCAGATGAGGGCTGCAGACTGTGACAGAAGCATGTGAAGGGTGCAGAGTGTTTGAGAGGGGTAAGTTGGGGTACAGGCAGGGTGAGATATGTGGGTCAGGGTGTGTGTGTGATATGGGGGTGCAGGCTGTATAGGGAGCAGGGTGTGTGACATATGGGGGCAGGGGCGTAACTACCGCAGTCGCAGTGGTCGGAAGGAGCTGAGAGGTACTTGTTTTTTTATTTTGCTGGCTGCATGACACATATAGGCCCGGGGAAGCTGCCTGCATGATACATGGAGGCCCTGGTGGGGCTGGCTGGCAGGCTGCATTACACATAGAAGCCCTGGGTGCTGGCTGCATGACACATGGAGGCCCTGGGGGGGCTGGCTGCATGACACATGGAGGCCCTGGGGGGGCTGGCTGCATGACACATGGAGGCCCTGGGGGGGCTGGCTGCATGACACCTGGGGGGGGCTGGCTGCATGACACATGGAGGCCCTGAGGGCTGGCTGCATGACACAGGGAGGCCCTGGGGGGGCTGGCTGCATGACACATGGAGGCCCTGGGGGCTGGCTGCATGACACAGGGAGGCCCTGGGGGGGCTGGCTGCATGACACATGGAGGCCCTGGGGGGGGCTGGCTGCATGACACATGGAGGCCCTGGGGGGGGCTGGCTGCATGACACATAGAGGCCCCGGGGGGATGGCTGCATGACACATGGAGGCCCTGGGGGGGCTGGCTGCATGACACATGGAGGCCCTGGGGGGGCTGGCTGCATGACACATGGAGGTCCTGGGGAGGCTGGCTGCATGACACATGGAGGCCCTGGGGGGGATGGCTGCATGACACATGGAGACCCTGGGGGGGCTGGCTGCATGACACATAGAGGCCCTGGGGGGGGCTGGCTGCATGACGCATCGAGGCCCTGGGGGGGGCTGGCTGCATGACGCATAGAGGCCCTGGGGGGGCTGTCTGCATGACGCATAGAGGCCCTGGGGGGGCTGGCTGCATGACACATATAGGCCCAGGGGAAGCTGGCTGCATTACACATGGAGGCCCTGGTGGGGCTGGCTGCATGACACCTGGTGGGGCTGGCTGCATGACACATGGAGGCCCTGGGGGGGGCTGGCTGCATGACACATGGAGGCCCTGGGGGGGGCTGGCTGCATGACACATGGAGGCCCTGGGGGGGATGGCTGCATGACACATGGAGGCCCTGGGGGGGCTGGCTGCATGAGACATGGAGGCCCTGGGGGGGCCGGCTGCATGACACATGGAGGTCCTGGGGGGGCTGGCTGCATGACACATGGAGGCCCTGGGGGGGCCGGCTGCATGACACATGGAGGTCCTGGGGGGGCTGGCTGCATGACACATGGAGGCCCTGGGGGGGCTGGCTGCATGACACCTGGGGGGGGGCTGGCTGCATGACACATGGAGGCCCTGGGGGGGCTGGCTGCATGACACATGGAGGCCCTGGGGGGGCTGGCTGCATGACACATGGAGGCCCTGGGGGCTGGCTGCATGACACAGGGAGGCCCTGGGGGGGCTGGCTGCATGACACATGGAGGCCCTGGGGGGGGCTGGCTGCATGACACATGGAGGCCCTGGGGGGGGCTGGCTGCATGACACATAGAGGCCCTGGGGGGATGGCTGCATGACACATGGAGGCCCTGGGGGGGCTGGCTGCATGACACATGGAGGCCCTGGGGGGGCCGGCTGCATGACACATGGAGGTCCTGGGGAGGCTGGCTGCATGACACATGGAGGCCCTGGGGGGGATGGCTGCATGACACATGGAGACCCTGGGGGGGCTGGCTGCATGACACATAGAGGCCCTGGGGGGGGCTGGCTGCATGACGCATCGAGGCCCTGGGGGGGGGCTGGCTGCATGACGCATAGAGGCCCTGGGGGGGCTGTCTGCATGACGCATAGAGGCCCTGGGGGGGATGGCTGCATGACACATATAGGCCCAGGGGAAGCTGGCTGCATTACACGTGGAGGCCCTGGTGGGGCTGGCTGCATGACACCTGGTGGGGCTGGCTGCATGACACATGGAGGCCCTGGTGGGACTGGCTGCATAATACATGGAGGCCTGGGGGTGTGGCTGCATGATACATGGAGGTCTATGGGACTGCATAATAAACATGAAGGACACCTTATACATAGACTATAGCAGCGCATTATACATGGAGGTCTATGGGGCTGCATTATAATACATATAGGACTATGGGGGCTACATTATAATATATGGAGGACTATGGAGGCTACCTTACACATGGTCTATGGGGGTGCATTATAAAGCATGGGGGACTGTGGTGCAGTATAAAATATGGAGAACTATGGGAAATGCATTATAATACATGGAGGACTATGGGGGTGCATTCTAATATATAAAGGGTTATGTGGGACCCTTTATACTATATGGAAGGCTATGTGGGGGCCATTATAGTATTTGGAGAAATATATATGAGGGAGGAAAAAGATACAAGTATGGGATGGGAATGTTTTGTGCTGAGGGAAAAGGGCTCTTTCCCATGCTCTGCTGTACATCTCTCAGCACCCAGCTTTCCCATGCTCTGCTATACATCTCTCAGCACCCAGCTTTCCCATGCTCTGCTATACATCTCTCAGCACCCAGCTTTCCCATGCTCTGCTATACATCTCTCAGCACCCAGCTTTCCCATGCTCTGCTATACATCTCTCAGCACCCAGCTTTCCCATGCTCTGCTATACATCTCTCAGCACCCAGCTTTCCCATGCTCTGCTATACATCTCTCAGCACCCAGCTTTCCCATGCTCTGCTATACATCTCTCAGCACCCAGCTTTCCCATGCTCTGCTATACATCTCTCAGCACCCAGCTTTCCCATGCTCTGCTATACATCTCTCAGCACCCAGCTTTCCCATGATCTGCTATACATCTCTCAGCACCCAGCTTTCCGATGCTCTGATATAGGAAAGCTGGGTGCTGAGGGAAAGATGTATGACAGAGCATGGGAAAGCAGGGTGCTGATAGAGGGATTTTAGATCATGGGAAACCTGGGTGCTGTGGGTAAAAGCCAAGTGTCAGCATCATTATCCCGTACCCTAAGTTTTGTGTACATGGAGGGGGGCCCCGGTCCAAAGTTTGCACCAGGGCCCATCAAACTCTAGTTACGCCACTGCTACCAATCTTATTATCACAAAGAGTTGCCTGCGCTCCAGACCCTGACAAACCTGGAAAAGAGAGAAGCAACATAAGTATCACCGAACATCACAGCCGCACAAAAGAGAAGCCGGTCCAGCCACCACAATAGGGGTGAGTTAACTAACTGTTTGACCAAATATAGTTGGTTCATTTTCACATTGATAATTTTGTGCGGCCCCCGAAGGTTGGCAGAAATTTCCAAATGGCCCCCGGCAGCAAAAAGGTTCCCCACCCCTGGCGTAGATGGTAATGCTGTCATCTGGTGGGTTAAGTTCATCGTCAAGCCAAAACTTCTTATATAGTACATAGGGAATAGTTGTTACCTGGGAGCTGGTATCAAGGAGCGCAGAGGTCGGGATCCCATCCAGGGTGATGGAAATGATGGGTCGTCCTCCTACATACCGCTCTCGCCAGTCGGCTGGGCCTTGGGAGTTTATTCCTGGGGATTGGCCCTTGGCCCCAGGGGTTGCCCGTTTAAAGGACAGTTCCGTGCGTAGTGGCCAGTCTTGTTACACTTATAACAAACAGGTGGTCCATACCGGTCACTGTTCCGTCCTTTATACGCCAAGGTCCTCTTCCTCATCCAGAGGACGTCTTCCGGGCAGTCGGCCAGCTGGATTTCCCTCGACGGGATGGTCTTTGACTTGAGCTGCATCGCCTCCAGAATCCTTGCGACGTCATTACTCAGTTGCTGTACTTGGGCAGACAAATCACTTGTTTCGCTCCCGGGTGTCATTAGAGGAGTTGGCTCTGGCAGTGCTAAAGCAGGGGGCTTCACCTGTAGTGGGGATGTACCAGCTTGCCAAGGCGGGAGTGGAGAGTCAGGAGCCTCCCGGGGCTGCAGGGCTTTGATGGCCCGCTCCTTTAGGGTAGCAAAGTCCAAAGCAGGATGTTCCAGTGCCCACAGCTGGAGCTGCTTGCAGTCCTCCACTGACCCCTTGCAGGAAATGCTCCTCCATCATCTTGTTCCCCTCTGGCTTTCCAATATCGTTGGTCAGTCTCAGGGTTCGCAGCGCTGCTTGTAACTTTAAGGCGTAATCCCTAATGCTGTCTTGGGGCCGTTGTTTGCATCTGTAGAACCTCATCATCAGCTCAGCCTCAGTGCGGGTCTCAAATGCAGCTCCCAATCTCTTAAAGATGGCGGATAACGAGACCCGATCCTCCTCAGTCCATGTCTCCACTTCTAATTCGGCAGCACCGGTCAGCTGCCCCAGTACCACGGACGCCAGCTGCCTCCCGGTGAGGGCATACATATCGAGAACGTTACATATTTTCCTCCTGAATCCCTGCAGCGCATCTGGTCGGCCATCATACTGTGGGAGCCAGGCGGCACCCAGCACATAGGGCAAGGTTATTGGCATTATTGGCGCAACCGCCGCGGGTCCTGGTGCCACCGCTCCTGTGGCCGGAGCGGCATCCGCCGCGCCAGCGTTACCCTGGTCGAGTGGAGGCAGCGCCGCCATGCCTCCATCGTCTGGCACTGACATTTTCGCGTGCCCCCTTGGTTTTCACTCAGCACTTCTCTCGATCCTGTGGCCCTCTGGGAACGTCCGGTCCCGGCCTCACACCCAGGACGAAGGGCGGGGCTTCTGCTTCGCGCGCTTTCGCGGGCAAGATGGCGTTTTGGCGCAAACTTATGGTGGAAGATGGAGGAATTGGCAGGGAATGGGATCCTGACTCACGGTTTTTGGTCTTCAAGGCGCACGTCATCCAGGTAAGTGGGTCCTGTTCGTATGCTGTTCGTAACACCAGGAATTTGGAGGTGTGCCGCCCCCGCGTCAGCAGCCAGGCTGCTCGGATCTGCGGTGGCTCGAGGGGCGTCCAGACCCGGGGGTCGTGTGGCCACTCAAATTAAAGGGGGAGTATTTACAAGGGATTGTGTGTTTAAAGTTCGTGACGCCACCCGTGGTGTGTGGTAAGATGGAGTACCACCGCTGCAGCTGGGAGTAGCCAGGGGCGATAGAGTGGGCAGCCAGGTGTTTAACCCCTCCATGGGTAGGGGGAATGCCTCAGGACTCGGTGATGGTGACAGGGATGTGCCATTGGGGAGGTAAGGGTCACTTGCGTACTCACTCAGTCCAATAATCCTGACACCGACAACTCAGTAAACCAAAGTTCTGGACACCGCTGCTGCTGAGGGGGAGCACGTTTGGGTCCCGTTTCTGCTGGTGTTGCCTGATGATCTGTGACCTTTCCCTTGGAACCTTGTTCTCTTCTTAGTTGTCCCCATAGCTTGAAACTAGTCAGGTCCCGCTCCCCAGTGTGGCTAACTGAAGGAGCTTGCTCTCAGGGTTCACGCCTGGGATTTCCTGGACCGTTTTAGTGGAAAGTCCTATCCCCCTCGTTGCGCTAGTACCCCGATTTTGGAGCGGGTGGAGAGCGGATCTTGAAGGCTCCATTCTCGTCGGGTAAATGGTCAGGTTGCTTGAAGCCACTCACTGACCTAGGGTCCACGTACCCCGTCATGCCCTGGTCCCAGCCCGGTGATGGTACAAGGCTGCCGGCTGTCCTCCACGACAATGTTGTGCCCCTTGTCACGATCCCCTGTGACCGGGGGTCCAGCTCCTCTAGGCCCAGACCATCGTCTGCCACCTAGATTGCTTCCCAGGAGCCCAGCTCCCGACCTCTTTTCACTTTCATTTCTCAGACTCAACTCTCTCCTCTTGACACTCCTCACCTCCCCTCCACAACCCCCCCAGGTGGGCGACTCTATTCCACTCAAGTCGTCCACTGGTGTGTTTGGTGGATGTGGTGCAGGGTGTATCTAGGATTTGATTAGCTGATGTAGGCAACACCATATAGTTAGGGACCCTAAACCAAGGAGGTGGATACTGCATGGAAGGGCAGATTGTGCAATACCTTGTGACAACCCGATAGTCCAGGGGCGTCACAGATCCATTCACTGTGAGGCAGCAGAGTAAAGGTGGCTTTACATGCTACAATATTGCTAGCAATTTCTAGTGATATCGAGCGTGTAAGCGCCCGCCCCCGTCGCCCATGTGATATCGTGTGATCGCTGCCACAGTGAACATTATTGCTATGGCAGCGTCACACGCACTTACCTGGTCGGCGGCGTCGCTGTGACTGCCGAACAATCCCTCCCTCAAGGGGGAGGGACGTTCGGCGTCACCGCGACGTCACTAAGCGGCCGCCCAACGAAAGCGGAGGGGCGGAGATGAGCGGGACGTAACATCCCGCCCACCTTCTTCCTTCCGCATTGTGGCCGGCGGCAGGTAAGGAGACGTTCCTCGCTCCTGCGGTGTCACACATAGCGATGTGTGCTGCCGTATGAGCGATGAACAACATGGATAAACAACCCTTACCGATTTTTGAGTTTGGGACGACCTCTCCATGGTGAACGATTTTCACCATTTTTGAGGTCGCTTAAGGTCGCTGGTAAGTGTCTCACGCTGCGATATTGTTAATGACACTGGATGTGCGTCACTAACAACGTGACCCCGACGATAAAACATTAACGATATCATATCGTGTAAAGCCACCTTTACTCTGGACTCCATCTGTCCTCTGTTCAGCAGTGTCCTTCTTTTCATAAGTGCACAAATCTGTATCCGGCCACGTTTTTATGAACGCTTTAGATGGACACAGGTGGATTGTTGGCTAGAGAGAGTCCATATTGTCTCCCTCTGCCTCATTATAGTAAATGTTCTGTTGGGGGTTCCATCTGAATTATACATTTCAGAAATTTACATAGAAACCCCGATGTGAGCCCTCAGCATAGAGCGCAGGATAAATGTGATCTGCGCCTTATTGCGATCTTTGGAAGGCAGAATAAAAAAATCAACAACAAGTCAAGAATTGAGTTTATTTATTTTTTTATGGCATTCACAGTGCTATATACTGTAAGTGATAGTTTTCTTACAGGGATATCAGGTTTATATTGTGTTTTTATGTTTAGCTACTATCACATACTCAAACAAACGTTTTTGCATCACCATATATTTTGAACTATAATTTTTCATTTTTCTATTGACAGAGGCATGTGAGGTCATGTATTTTGTGGGATAAGTTGACGTTTTTATTTGTACCACTTTCGGACACATGATATTTTTGATCCCTTTTCATTACGATTTTTGGGCAGACCAAAGAAAAAACAGCAATCCAGAAACTGTTTTTTGTTTTTATGTTGATCACTACTTGGTAAAAGAGATAACACGGCTTTATTCCTCTGGTCAGTATGATTACAGCGATACTATATTTACCGTATATATTTTGTATGGTTTTTTTATGTTTTGTCCCCTTCACACAGTAAAAAAAAGGTATAGAAAAAAAATTGATTTTGCATCACGTTGCAAGATAATATTACCTTTTTATGGCTATCATATTTATTTAGAAATGATTTTTGATTGCGTTTATTCTGCTTTTTTTTCCGGCAGTTTAATGGAAAAAAAATCAATTTTTTTTTCGGTGTTCACTGCAGGTTAACTAGTGCGACAGATTTATTGATCGGGTCATTCTAAACACGTCGATACCAAATGTGTATACTTTTTTGTTTATTTTCATTTTTGCTTAAATATATGTGTTTATTGGCATACTATTAATATAAATACATATATATTTTTATATATGTATATGTATATATATATATATATATATATATATAATTTCTTTTTTTTATTATTTTCTTCCTTGAATCCGCACTCCTCCCCTTTGGCCCAGGCATTTTTAATTAGCAGGAGACTGCAAGAGGGGTTCCACCTATTTCTGGTCTCAGTTTGCAGCTTGTGAACATGTGGAAATTGAGGTGGTTTTTATTGTAGCTCCTTTGATTTGGCTTTGGTGTTATGTGGAGGCTATTGTTGTGGTGCTGCACTTGTGGAGTGGTGTACCATGGAGTTATGGGGACTCAGTCTGGTAACATGGGTGCTGTGGGGGAACCAAGTCACCTGCCCTACGGGAGCAATATTGCTTCAACGAAGGTTGGCACAAAGCATTGCATCTTTGAGGCTAGGGACCACTGAGAGTTTCACCGTAACGTTTCAGTGGATATCATACAGTCTGATCAGAATGTTAAACTAAGAATCTCGCGTTCAGTTTTGTGAATGTTTAGGCTGCTTTCACACCTCCGGTTTTAGCAGAGCCGGCCAATCCGGCTCTAAAACCTATGCAACGGATGCGGCGACAATACCGCATCCTTTGCATAAGTTTTTTACATGCGGCCTGACCGTTTTTTGCCGCTTGCGGCAGGCTACTGAGCTTGCACAGTGGAAAAAACCCGCATGCGGCGGCCAGATGCGTTTTTTTGCCGCAGGACGCCGCATGTGGCATCCATAGACATGCATTGCAAATAGCGCCGCATCGCCCGGATGCGGCGCGATGAGTTTTTGGTTTTTTTTTTGCCGTACAAAAAAACGTGCCAGGCAACGTTCCATCCGGCAGCCGCATCGGCTAAATCTGCCGTATGCGGCAAAAAACGGACGAAATGCAAGCCAATGCAGCACAATACGGCACTAATGTAAGTCTATGCAAAAAAAAACGCAACCAGCGGCAAAAAAAAAAGATTGCGTTTTTTCTGCAATTTGCCGGATTGTGCCACACAGGAAAAACCGGATGTGTGAAAGCAGCCTTACTGAGCCATAGTTCTCCCTGAAAAATTCTCATGTCCCCCTTGACTTCCTTTATAATCGGGTACTCCAGTCGCGCCCATCCAACTGCTCGTTACGAGTGCCAAGCACCTGAGCATTGTAGTGCTTGCTCATCTCTAATTATTACTTAATAAAGTGCATATAAATAAGGCTAGTTTCACACTTGCGCTATTTTGACGCAAACGGAATCCGTCACTAATGTAGTACAGTTCATTTATTTACATTAGAAGCGCGTTACTATGGCGCGTGTGTGTGTCATGCAGTGTCCACTTGTGTCCACATGATGTCGCGCTTCCACTGTAAATAAATGAACTGTACTACATTAGTGACGGATTCCGTTTGCGTCAAAATAGCGCAAGTGTGAGTGAGCCCTAAGAAATACGGCAGTATACTTGGTAAATAACACAAAAACCATGAGGAAAAACCCTCATGAACCCCAGTATAAATATACACAATGCACAAAGTGCAAATGCCACTAGACGCAAACAACTAAACATACAAATCCCGTTTTTTATTTTTTTATTTTTCCCATTCACTTCTTTCTTTTTCCTTATAAGTTAAATAAATCACAATACTTCATTGGTCACTTTAATTATGTGAAACAATGTTTATTTTATGCTTATTTTCACTTTTTTTATCACTAATCGTACATTTTTTCACAATTGTCACTATTATAATCATACTTTATACTCCTTTCATATGTGTACTCCTTTTATATACAGTGCCTACAAGTAGTATTCAACCCCCTGCAGATTTAGCAGGTTTACACATTCGGAATTAACTTGGCATTGTGACATTTGGACTGTAGATCAGCCTGG
This sequence comes from Anomaloglossus baeobatrachus, assembly GCF_048569485.1. NCBI lineage: Eukaryota > Metazoa > Chordata > Amphibia > Anura > Aromobatidae > Anomaloglossus > Anomaloglossus baeobatrachus. Next base: position 438,658,142 of record NC_134357.1, on the reverse strand, counting down.
AAGTGTGAAATGCACTGCAGCAAAAAAGAATGTAAAAAAAAAAAGAAATAAAATTGTGAAAAGTTTATTCAGAGGGTCATTTATTATTCAACCCCTCAAACCACCAGAATTCTGTTTGGTTCCCCTAAAGTATTAGGGTATGTGCGCACGTTGCTTTTTACCTGCTTTTTACCTGCTTTTTTGCTGCTTTTTCTTCTGCGCTGTTTAATGCCAAAATGGATGTGTTCTTCTATTCAAGCAAAGTCTATGGGAATTTGGGTTTCTTGTTCACACTATGATGTTCAAAATGCTGCCTTTTTGTGGCAGAACTTTGGTCAAAAACTCAGCTTTGCAGTGCAAAACCCAAATGGCAAAAACAAGTGACATGTTGCTTCTTTGAAAAGCTGAGTTTTTGACCAAAGTTCTGCCTCAAAAAGGCAGCATTTTGAACAACATAGTGTGAACAAGAAACCCAAATTCCCATAGACTTTGCTTGAATAGAAGAACACATCCATTTTGGCATTAAACAGCGCAGAAGAAAAAGCAGCAAAAAAGCAGGTAAAAAGCAGGTAAAAAGCAACGTGCGCACATACCCTTAAGAAGTATTTCAGGCACAAAGAACAATGAGCTTCACATGTTTGGATTAATTATCTCTTTTTCCAGCCTTTTCTGACTAATTAAGACCCTCCCCAAACTTGTGAACAGCACTCATACTTGGTCAACATGGGAAAGACAAAGGAGCATTCCAAGGCCATCAGAGACAAGATCGTGGAGGGTCACAAGGCTGGCAACGGGTACAAAACCCTTTCCAAGGAGTTAGGCCTACCGGTCTCCACTGTTGGGAGCATCATCCGGAAGTGGAAGGCTTATGGAACTACTGTTAGCCTTCCACGGCCTGGACAGCCTTTGAAAGTTTCCACCCGTGCCGAGGCCAGGCTTGTCTGAAGAGTCAAGGCTAACCCAAGGACAACAAGGAAGGAGCTCCGGGAAGATCTCATGGCAGTGGGGACATTGGTTTCAGTCAATACCATAAGTAACGTACTCCACCGCAATGGTCTCCGTTCCAGACGAGCCCGTAAGGTACCTTTACTTTCAAAGCGTCATGTCAAGGCTCATCTACAGTTTGCTCATGATCACTTGGAGGACTCTGAGACAGACTGGTTCAAGGTTCTCTGGTCTGATGAGACCAAGATCGAGATCTTTGGTGCTAACCACACACGTGACGTTTGGAGACTGGATAGCACTGCATACGACCCCAAGAATACCATCCCTACAGTCAAGCATGGTGGTGGCCACATCATGCTGTGGGGCTGTTTCTCAGCCAAGGGGCCTGGCCATCTGGTCCGCATCCATGGGAAGATGGATAGCATGGCCTACCTGGAGATTTTGGCCAAGAACCTCCGCTCCTCCATCAAGGATCTTAAGGCTATGTGCGCACTTTCCGTTTTCACCTGCGTTTCAGGTGCGTTTAGGATCAGTTTTGAACTGCAGCGTTTTTGTGCCCAAATGCATGCGTTTTGGTTTTCCATTAAGGACAATGAGAATTCATGATTTCTTGTCCGCACTTTGCGTTTCAAAACGCATCACAAAATTTGCATAAGTTTGGTCAAAAACCATGCGTTCAGAAAAGGACCCTGTCAATTGTTTTTGCCATTTGTGGTGCGTCTTGTTAACATTGAAGTCAATGAGAAGTAGCAAAAAGCAAGAAATATCAAAATTCCTGCGTTTTACCTGCTTTTTCATTGCAGAAAACATGCTTTTTGGACATCAAAATAATGATTTGATATGTCCCTTTACACACACACATAATCCGACAATTAAATTTAAGAATAATATGCATTTATTGCTATTTTACCGATAAAATGTATATTAACGCTATAATTTTATTAAATATATCTTTTTCCATTATTTTTCCCATTAATATAGATTTGTCCCTTTTTTTCTACATTTTCATTCCGTTTGAACGTTTAAACTTTATTTAGCAGTGTCTTGATGTTCAAAACGCATCTGTCAAAACGCAGGTGAAAAAGCGTGTTAAAAGCACTGAAAACGCATCTAAAACGCGGTAAATACGCATGCGTTTTCAGCTCTAAATTTCTGAAAAAGGCAACTTTGGCTAAATCAATTAAGCCCAAAACGTGCGTTTACAACTGCATGTAGGACGACGGAAAGTGCGCACATAGCCTTAGATGGGTCGTCATTTCATCTTCCAACAAGACAACGACCCAAAGCACACAGCCAAGAAAACCAAGGCCTGGTTCAAGAGGGAAAAAATCAAGGTGTTGCAGTGGCCTAGTCAGTCTCCTGAGCTTAACCCAATTGAAAACTTGTGGAAGGAGCTCAAGATTAAAGTCCACATGAGACACCCAAAGAACCTAGATAACTTGGAGAAGATCTGCATGGAGGAGTGGGCCAAGATAACTCCAGAGACCTGTGCCGGCCTGATCAGGTCTTATAAAAGACGATTATTAGCTGTAATTGCAAACAAGGGTTATTCCACAAAATATTAAACCTAGGGGTTGAATAATAATTGACCCACACTTTTATGTTGAAAATGTATTAAAATTTAACTGAGCAACATAACTTGTTGGTTTGTAAGATTTATGCATCTGTTAATAAATCCTGCTCTTGTTTGAAGTTTGCAGGCTCTAACTTATTTGCATCTTATCAAACCTGCTAAATCTGCAGGGGGTTGAATACTACTTGTAGGCACTGTAACTTCCTATATTGTAATAATACCTAGTGTTTTATCGGCTGGTGGGCATGCACGCGCTGCTCTTGCGCTCCGCACTCCCTGTACTGTTGTCTTAATGCTAGCCACGCATGCCCAGTAAGGGATATGATGTCTTTGCCATAGACATGTGCGTACTAGCTTGATTGATTGACTTGACTTGGCTGAGTGAGGTGGGGGGCTCAGTGAGTCGGGGGATTGAGTACGCATGTGCCTTTAGCAACACTGTTGTTGGTTCACTACTGATCATGTAATTGGATTAGTGCGGTATGAAAAAATGTCTTATGGCAGAAGATAACCATACCCCTGAGGAAGTCATATATGGGAAACGCGCGTATCGGCCAGTGGCAATCAAGAACAATAGCCACATAATCGATAACATTACCCCTAACGTTTGCTGGCTGGCATGGCTCGATATTAGCTGATGAAGCCTTACAATATGTATTTTTACTTGAATGCAGCTTATTGCCAGACTGTATGCCATAAAACTATGACTTATATATTAGAGATACTGTAACACAGTAGTATCACAAAATATAGTATGTCACAAAAGTAAGTGCACCCCTCACATTTTTGTAAATATTTTATATCAATTCATAGGACAACACTGAAGATATGACACTTTGATGCAATGTAAAGTAGTTAGTGTACAGCTTGTATAACAGTGTAAATTTGGCTATATTCAGTTGGGGGTGTACTCACTTTTCTTGCTAGCGGTTTAGACATTAATGGCTGTGTGTTGAGTTATTTAGAGGGCACCACATTTATACTGTTATACCAGATGTACACTGACTACTTTACATTGTATCAAAGTGTCATCTCTTCAGTGTTGTCATGTGCATAACCCGCCCTGATATTAGCGCCAGATCAGCGCCCGTGACAGCACTCCCACCTCCTTTACATGCTCATAACGAGCGGCGGCCGGCAGGAACATTTTGCAGCGGAAGAATCTGTGGGGCTGAAGGAGGTGAGTATGTGGGTTTTTTTATTTTTAAATTAATGACACGTGTTCTCCGGCGCGTGTCACACGGAACTGCATCCACACTACATCCGTGTGGTACGGGTGTGGGTCGTGTGACACCCGTGCTGCCAGAGAAAACGTGGACATGTCAGCGTGAGAAAATCACGGACGCACGTAAGTACAGAACGGACACACGTTCCGTTCCAAAATACTTACGTGTGTCCAAACAATAATGAAAACATAGGTCCACGTGACTCCGTGCCACCGGTACGTGAAAAAACTGCCAAACACGTACCGGCGGCACGGATGTGTGTCTTAGGCCTCAGGCTGTGTTCACAAGTAGCATTTTTTTTCTGCAACTAAAACCTGCTCCCTTGGCAGTAAAAAACATGCTTCTAAAAAGCAGATTTTGCTGCATCTTTGCTGATTTTTTTTTTTTTTCGGTTTGCCGTTTTTCTCCAGTGCATGTTTAATAAAGTTAGTGTTATTCCCTATAAAAACAGCAAAAACTCAGTGGAAGTGTTTTTACAGCATTTTTGCACTCACTGCATTCAATGGTGGAAAAAAAAACACTACAAAAATGCTGACAGAATTGACATGCTGTTTTTTTTTTTTTGTTTTTTTTAAATGCAGCAGTCTTCCATATGTTAGGGGAAAAAACAAGCCTGTGCATGAGATTTCTGAAATATCACAGCTTTTTAAGATGTTAATGTGCATAAAGCTCATGAAAAAAGCCTTAAAAAAACACAGCCAAAAGCCAACGTGTGAACATCAGGCAGATTCTGCTCCAAAAACCACCTAAAAAAGCACTAATAAAACTTTCAAAAGAATGAACAAGTGCATTTCTATGTAAAAATGATTGGCTGAGCGTCTTTTAACCCCTTCACGACCATTTGATTTTGCACTTTCCGGGTTTTTTTTTTGGGGGGGGGGGGGTTGCCATTCTTCTGAGAGACATAACATTTTTATATGTCAGTCAATATGATCATGTGAGAGCGTTTTTTGCAGAACTTTTACATGAACCTATGAGTTTTACCATATAGTGTACTGGAAATTCCAAGTATGGAAAAAATGCAAAAAAAATGCGATTGCACAATTGTTTTTGAGATATTTTATTCGTGGAGTTCCCTACATAGTAAAACTGATGTGTCAGCGTGATGCCGGAAGTTGGTGCGAGTTCGTAGACACCAAACATGTATAGGTTTATATAACATAAAAAAAAAATTCTAGAAACGGAAAGGTCCACAAGATGTAAAACCTAAAAGTTGTGACCCCTGTGAAGATGTAATATAGAATCAAAAGTCAGGGGTACACTGAAAAGAAAGGACCACAAAGAATGTATAGTAAAATACAAAAATATAATTTATTAGTACAAAAGGTGATAAAACAAGTGCACAGTGGTAGAAAGGAAAGATAGAAAGGCCCTTGCTCAGAAACACAACCCACAAAAATACCTGGAATGGCCACAAGATGGCAGTAACACCTGCTGACAAAGTGTGTGTACATGTGCTATAATTCTGCAGTAAATCAAGCTGCCACGGAGAGAGTTATAAATGACAGTAGATGGAAATCTGTGTCTCCCCATAAACTATTCCCCCTCCCCCCCCCCCCCCCCAAGGAAGGGCAGCTAATTCATTTCTCCCGATCAAAGCCGCATGGCTCAAACTGGGAGAAATGATAATGTCTTGTAACAAGCAGCACTTGGCTGTTTCTTACAGGACCTGAGTCATGTGAGCACAGGAGTCGTCACGTGACTTCCGGTATCGGCCTGTGAGTAAAGTTATAGCGCGATCGCTATTATAATGGCGCTGTCACATATTGACAGCGTCATTTAAGGGGTTAAAAGGCATGGGCGGATAGCGATTCCGCTTGTGCCTAGCAGGCACACATGGCAGTTGTATAAATCAGTTGAGATGTGCGCTGATCGCCACAGGCTGCTTGGAGCAACCCACAGGAATTAACACTGACCACTAGGGCATAATATTACTGCCCGTGGTTGTTAAGGGGTTAAACACTTCATGATTCTAAAGACGCCAAGCAGTTATAAGAATTGACCTGACCTTTCTTCAGGCTTTTTTTCACTTTGAACACGCTCTGTACTTTGCAATGCAAATCAATGGGAGGGTTCAGAAAATGTGTGGGGTATTTTTGTGTTTTCTAGCAATTTTTCTTTAAAACCCGCTAGTGTTTTTCTTTTATTGTTGATTGGTGTGAAAGGGAAATAAAAAAAGTACTGAAAATGCTATAAAAATGATCGAAAAAACAGTCAAACTGAAACATTAAAAATATAGAATAGCACTAAGGAAGCAAAAAAATGACAGATACTTTAGGGAAAAAGAAATGCTGGTGTTTCCTGAAATGTTTTCATCTTGAAAAACTCAGGTTCACCCGCCTGAAACAGACACCGTGTGCACATACCCAAAACATGCACTAACCGAAAGTAGATGTCTCTTGAAAGCCACATTCGATTTGTCCATCTCAAGACTGTATTAAGTGACATGCCATCTTTATTATCTGGTGGGGGTTTTCAAAACCACGATCAAAAATACTCTGTATAAACAGCAATGTAGCTTTCCTATCGAAATCTTTAGGAAGTATATTTTCAAGGAGATATAGATTTTTTTTTTTATATTGTATATCTCACACACACACACACACACACACACATACACACACACACACATACACATACACATACACACACATATACACATACACATATACACACACACATATACACACACACATACACATACACACATACACATACACATACACACACACACACTGCTTGCGAAAGTATTCAGCCCCCTTGAATTTTTCAACCTTCTCCCACATTTCAGGCTTCTAACAAAGATAAAAACTTTTAATGTTATAGTGAAGAATCAACAACAAGTGGGACACAATTGTTAAGTTGAACGATATTTATTGCTTATTTTAAACTTTTTTAAAAAAAAAAATAACTGGAAAGTGGGGCGTGCAATATTATTCGGTCCCTTTACTCTCAGTGCAGCAAACTCACTCCAGAAGTTCATTGAGGATCTCTGAATGATCCAATGTTGTCCTAAATGACCGAGGATGATAAATATAAGCCACCTGTGTGTAATCAAGTCTCCGTATAAATGCATCTGCTCTGTGATAGTCTCAGTGTTCTGTTTAAAGCGCAGAGAGCATCATGAAGACCAAGGAACACAACAGGCAGGTCCATGATACTGTTGTGGAGAAATTTAAAGCCGGATTTGGTTACTAAAAGATTTCCCAAACTTTAAACATCCCAAGGAGCACTGTGCAAGCGATCATATTGAAATGGAAGAAGTATCATACCACTGCAAATCTACCAAGACCCGGTTGTCGCTCAAAATGTTAATCTCAAACAAGGAGAAGACTGATCAGAGATACAGCCAAGAGGCCCATGATCACTCTGGGTGAACTGCAGAAATCTACAGCTGAGGTGGGAGAGTCTGTCCATAGGACAACAATCAGTCATACACTGCACAAATCTGGCCTTTATGGAAGAGTGGCAAGGAGAAAGCCATTTCTCAAAGATATCCATAAAAAGTGTCATTTAAAGTTTGCCACAAGCCACCTGGGAGACACACCAAACAAGTGGAAGAAGGTGCTCTGGTCAGATGAAACCAAAATCGAACTTTTTGGGCACAATCCTAAATGATATGTTTGGCGTAAAAGCAACACAGCTCATCACCCTTAACACACCATCCCCACTGTCAAACATGGCGGTGGCAGCATCATGGCTTGGGCTTGCTTTTTTTCAGCAGGGACAGTGAAGATGGTTAAAATTTATGGGAAGATGGATGGAGCCAAATACAGGACCATTCTTGAAGAAAACCTGTTGGAGTCTGCAAAAGACCTGAGACTGGGACGAAGATTTGTCTTTCAACAAGACAATGATCCCAAACATAAAGCAAAATCTCCAATGGAATGGTTCACAAATAAACGTATCCAGGTGTTAGAATGGCCAAGTCAAAGTCCAGACCTGAATCCAATCGAGAATCTGTGGAAAGGGCTGAAAACTGCTGTTCCCAAACTCTTTCCACCCAACCTCACTCAGCTCGAGCGGTTTACAAAGGAAGAATGGGCAAGAATTTCAGTCTCTCAGTGTGCAAAACTGATAGAGACATACCCCTAAGACTGCAGCTGTAAACGTAGCAAAAGGTGGCGCTGCAAAGTATTAACTTAAAGGGGACGAATAATATTGCACGCCCCAATTTTCAGTTTATTTTTTTTATAAAAATTTAAAATAAGCAATAAATTTCGTTCAACTTCACAATTGTGTCCCACTTGTTGATTCTTCACCATAACATTGAAATTTTTATCTTTATGTTTGAAGCCTGAAATGTGGGAAAAGGTTGAAAAATTCAAGGGGGCCAAATATTTTCGCAAGGCACTGTGTGTGTGTATATATATAATGTATTAGGTAGATATATTATTTTTTTCGTCTAGTTTTGTGGTTTTTTTTCATTTGCACCATATTCTCTTTTTAATTTGCATCTTATTTTAAAGTCTATTTCATGTGTTCACCAATTTTTGTTTTATATGTTATGGGCAGGGTTTAACGTTTACAGCGGTTTTCGGCTGATTCTTCAATTTGTGACTTGTTCATAATGTCCCAATATTTTTGAACAAATGTAGTCTCTTTCCTCCCTGGAGTGAATTTATATATGGCTGAAATTTTTGTGCAATATCTGGTAATATGCTAAAAAATACCACAAGACAAAAAAAGGAAGGGGACTTTAAGGCTGCTTTCACACCTCCGGTTTCTGCAATGCGGTACAATCCGGCACTTTGCAGGAAAATCGCAACCGTTTTTTTTTGCTGCCGGTTGCGATTTTCCTGCATAGACTTTAATTAGTGCCGCATTGTGCCGCATGGCCTTGCGTTCCGTCCGGTTTTTGCCGCATGCGGCAGATTTAGCCGATGCGGTGGCCGGCTGGAACATTGCCTGGCACGTTTTTTCGTGCGGCAAAAAAAAACCGCATCGCGCCACATTCGGCCGATGCGGCGCATTTTTCAATGCATGCCTATGGCGGCCGGATGCGGTGCGATGCGGCAATAACCGCATCCGGCCGCCGTATGCGGTTTTTGCCACTGCGCATGCTCAGTAGCATGCCGCAAGCGGCAAAAACCGGACTGGCCGCAAAGGAAAAACTTATGCAAAGGATGCAGTGTTTTCACCGCATCCGTTGCATAGCTTGCACAGCCGGATTGAGCCGCACAGCTCAAGCCGGATGTGTGAAAGTAGCCTAAGGGGCATCAGTGACCAGGTTTTTGCCACCTAATCTGAGAGCAGCATAAGGTAGGGGCAGAGATTCTGATTCCAGCGATGTGTAACTTACTGGCTGCTTAGTGTAGTTTTGGTAAATCACTGTTTAATTAGCAGTAGATTATCATTAGAGGACTACTTGGCGTGCTGCCAGGTAGCCCAGCATATTCATGAGCTCTGCATAACTGCTAGATCTACAGCAGAGAAAACACTGATTTTATAAAAAATGACAGTAAGCAGGTCAGTAAGTGACACCGCTGGAATCAGGGTCTCTGTCTCTACATTATGCTGCTCTCAACATGGGGAGCAAAAACCTGGTGCCAGATTCCCTATAAAGAAATGGCAAATGATGACTCAGGCCCTTTGTGTGAACATAGCCCAAGCATGGTCAACAGGGAGAATTTTTGTGATGCTATTGATTGATTACTCCATAGACAGATGCTGTCTAATAGAATATATCAGCATCGGACTGGCCCTGCGGGACACCGGACAATACAATGGCGGGCCCAGGATCCTCGACGTGCTCCAGAACAGGACGTAGAGGGGGCCTGTGCGGTAACTGGTCCATGATAGTTAAAATAGGCGTCGTCCTATGGGCCGGCAGCTGACATCTGCATGCGGCGCATGACATATACAAAACCAGGCCGCAGTCGATAAAGTGGGGACAAAATATAACTAAATTACCAAAAGGAAGACCCCGTTAAAATATAATGATATTAAAAGGTCAAAGACCAGAAAAACACAAAAAAAAACATAAGAAATAGTGTGCAGAATGTGTAGTAACGAATGCTAGGTGGGAGGAAAAATTCAGCCTGGCCCTAGATAAACCCTAATAAATCTCCCCTACTTAGCAATGGAGGGTATGACGCCCTAGGGTTGTGGCGCCCCCATTCCCCAATGGGAGACCCTGTGTGGCGCTAATTAGGCCCTGCACTGACCAATCTAAAACATCACCATTTATGAATAAACAGAAGAACCCCATAAAAATTAGATGGAGAGTAGTGTTGAGCGGACCCGGACCGGCAAAATCCGGATCCGCGCGGTTTGAGCGGCAGATCAGAGTCCGACCCGGATGCGGGATTCCGGGTGCACAATCCGGATTCTGCAAATTTTTTTTTGTTTTGTCCTCTCCCTCTCTCCCTCTCCCCCCCCTCTGTCCCCCCCTCTGTCCCCCCCTCTGTCCCCCCCCTCTGTCCCCCACCCCTCTGTCCCCCCCCTCTCTCTCCCCCCCTCTCTCCCTCTCCCCCTCTACCCCCTCTACCGCCCTCTACCCCTCTCTCCCCCCCTCTCCACCCCTCTCCCACCCTCTTCCGCTCTCCCTTTCGCTCTCCCTTTCGCTCTCCCTTTTTCGCTCTCCCTTTTTCGCGCTCTCGCTCTCTCTCTCTCGCGCTCTCTCTCGCGCTCTCTCTCGCGCTCTCTCGCTCGCTCTCTCGCGCTCTCTCTCGCGCTCTCTCGTGCTCTCTCTCGCGCTCTCTCTCTCTCGCGCGCGCTCTCTCTCTCGTGCGCTCTCTCTCTCGCGCTCACTCGCTCTCTCTCTCTCGCGCGCTCTCTCTTTTTCTCGCGCTCTTTCTCACGCTCTCTCTTTCTTGCGCTCTCTCTTTCTCGCGCTCTCTTTCTCGCGCTCTCTTTCTTGCGCTCTCTCTTTCTCGCGCTCTCTTTCTTTCGCTCTCTTTCTCGCACTCTTTCTCGCTCGCACTCTTTCTCGCTCGCTCTCTTTCTCGCTCGCTCTCTCTCTCTCGCTCTCTCTCTCGCTCTCTCTCTCGCTCTCTTTCTCGCTCTCTTTCTCGCTCTCTTTCTCTCTTTTTCGCTCTCTCTCTTTTTCGCTCTCTCGGCCCGAATTACGGATCGGATCCGGACTTATTGGCAGTCCGCTCAACTCTAATGGAGAGTCAAAAAAACTTATCTGAAAAGTGTCCAGAGACAGCGTCCCATACCATGAGCTGAAATAAGCTGCCGCCGTTTTATAGCCCAGTGGCAATTTAAATAACTGTGCTGGATTTGAAGTCGGAAGAGGACACCGCTCGACAGTCAAGTACGATTTTTTTTTTTTATATTATTATTTATTACATCTCTGTAGATGGGGCAATATAAACAGAGAGATCCAGGACAGAGGACATTTTATAATGTTCTGCATCCTATAATAAAGGGGACCCAGATGGTGGACATTATTAACCCCTTACTGCCAAAACCTGTTTTCACCTTCTTGATCAGGCCAAATTTTACAATCTGACAACTGTTACTTTATGTGGTTATAACTCTGGAATATACTTAAATGGATGCTAGTGTCGCGGGCGGAGGAGGGGACGCCGCGCTCTCCCACTGCTCGGGTCCGGCTGCCGCTGCGGCTGCTGCGGCCTGCCGCTGCTCGGTGGCTCGAGCGATGGGTCGGATCCCGGGGACTCGAGCGGCGCTCCTCGCCCCGTGAGTGAAAGGGGATTGGGTTTTGGGATAGTTTATTGTCCGTGACGCCACCCACGGTTGTGGTGATTAAGTGGACACCACCGCTGCTCTTTCTGGGGAGCCCGGGAGTGATGGTACGGAGCAGCCAGTTGTTGATTTGCCCCTCCGTGGGTAGGGGTCTTGGTGCTCCCGAGGCCCAGTGATGGGGTTGGTATGGTGGACAGGCGGGTATGGGGCCTGTGGAGGTGCAGGGGCAGCGCTGTGCCGCACGGCACGGAGGTACTCACTCAGCCAGTAAACACGACACAGTTCTCGGTAAACAAACGGCTGGTTGGACGGGTCCCTCGGACGGTTACGGTGCTGTGGTTCCCTGCAGTTAGCGGTGATGGTCTCTTCCCTGCACCTATGTAAAGTCTTTTGGTAGCGATGGGTCCCCACCGGTTACCCACTCCTCGGCTTCAATCTGGGCCGAAGGAGCCCTACTTTGCCCGCAGGCGCTGGCCCTGGGAAACTGGTGCCCTGGCGGTGTCTCCCCTTCACGGTCGGGCTGTTGCCTTCAATTGGGACTTGGTTGTTAGGAGACAGAGGTCCCCTTCACTGACGGATTTAGTAAATTATGGCGACTCCTAGCCTTGCCGGGATCCGAAAGGCCCCTGCCCTGGTGCTGACTGTTCTTCGTATACTACTCCAGTAACGCCGGGTCACCACCCGTCCGCGGTCCTTCCAGCAACCTCCAAACAGTCCCCCTGCAGACTATCACCGCCGTCTGCTGACCTTGCTGTCTCAGTCCGGGGCACACACCCGGACCAACTTCAGGCTTTACTACTGTCACTTTTTACTCTTTCTCTCCAGCTCCTCTACCACTTCACTTCCTTCTACTTTCACTTCCCTAGCTGGACTCACTGGTTTTCCCGCCTCCAGGGCTGTGAACTCCTCGGTGGGCGGAGCCAACCGCCTGGCCCACCCCCTGGTGTGGACATCAGCCCCTGGAGGAAGGCAACAAGGATTTTGGGTTAGCTTGGATGTTCCTGCAGGGAATGTGGGGTGCATGTGATGTTGTGACCTGTGACCCCTGGCTTGCCCAGGGCGTCACATTCCCCCTTAGCAAAACGCAGACCGTCCTCGGGCTGCCCGTCCAACACCGGTTTTATTTTCCTTTTGTTTTTCTGTAGAGATAAAAAAAAACGGTAACATATATACAATTTATGGCATCATCCCACATCGGGAGGTTCAGTTCTTAAACGTTGCAAACATTAAAACGGTTACGGTCTCCGCTCTCTCCTACCTAAGTAACCTGGCCCTGATGCTGCCCCTAAAGCCCAGGCAGCACCTCTTGACCCCAGTCCAGCACAAGTTACCCGAGCGGGATCTGTCCTTCCCCTCCAGAGGGTAGCCACCGGTTCCTGTGGTGGCTGCGCCCCAGCCTGCTCTGCTGTGGGCCCTCCCTCCAACCTGCCTCTCCGGAGGCGGTAAATGCGGAAACGGTAACAGTAACACAACTTATTTACAAGCCACTAACGTCTGTGGTTGCCCTGCAAGTTCACGGGCTTGTCCATAGGAGTTCTTATGCATATTTTTCAAACGGTCCCCACGGGGACAACGGTGCCGGCAACGGCCGGTTTCCAAATCACAGAAGAATCAGGTGACTGTTCGGTAATCATTTTTCAAACTCAAAACACACACACTGGTGGTCCCAACGGGGACGGTGCAACGGCATCCCGCTGCCACTCTTTCTCACATAAATGCGGGCATGCACATCCGCAACTCCCGCTCAGGAGCCAGGCCCACCTGGATGCCCTTGGTGCCGGCTACGACCGGCCTCTCATACTGCCGTGGGCCCCACCAATCAGTGGCCTGCTCTGGGTCAGCCTGTGTGGGGGACGGGCCCAGCTGGAGTCCCTCCGTGCCGGGTACTACCGGCACCTTCAGCAATGAGGGACCCCGCTGTGACATGGCCTGCTCTGCCTCCTGGCAGCTACATCCCCGCCGTGCCTCAGCCGAGGCCCGGTGCCTGGGAGCGGTCAACGTGACTTGCGGTGTTGGCGTTTGATCGAGGATTGCCTCCGCTGCGGCCGGGCGGACTACCGGGGCTGTCATCATCTCCGTCGCGGCTGGGATGGAAGCCGGGACGGGTGCCAGGGTGGTGGTAAAGGTAAGGCCCGGGGGCCGCAGGTCTGGGCCCTCTCCCACAGATGCTGCGGGCTCCGCTACCGGTGGCGGGGGTAACGGGTCGGTCGGGGCGTTGGCCGCAGGCATGGGCAGTGAGGGAGGTAGCGTGGTGGACGGCAGCAGGCCGGGCCCCTCAGCTGTATCGACCGATCCCTCGGGGACATAGGGGCGTGGGTCGCTTACCCGCTTCTCTGAGACCACCTCCACTTCGGATGCCCAAACGGTTGCGGCCAGGCCCTTCATCTCCGACGTCCACTTCGCCAGCATGAAGTGGACTTGGGCCTGGAGCTTCTGGCACATCTTGCTTCTGGATCCAGGAACGTGTTTCAGCAGAGTCCTGGCGTCCCTGCACGCTACAGCGCTAGTTACATGCGGCTGCGACCACCGCTCCTCCAGCGGCTCCGTCGGGCGCAGACATCTTGTTTCCGTCCCCCTTAGCCTCTTTCTGGCCCCTCCTCAATCAGGGCGGGGTTTTGGCCTTCACGCCTCTGCTACTCGAGAAGACGCTCGAGCGGGAACTTTTCGCGCCAAAGATGGCGACTTCTGAGATTTTCCGGCCGGATACCTCCGGCGGTCACAAGGCGCACCTCTACCCAACGGCAGAGCGGTAAGATCCTGTTCGTGACGCCAAGTTGTCGCGGGCGGAGGAGGGGACGCCGCGCTCTCCCACTGCTGAGGTCCGGCTGCCGCTGCGGCTGCTGCGGCCTGCCGCTGCTCGGTGGCTCGAGCGATGGGCCGGATCCCGGGGACTCGAGCAGCGCTCCTCACCCGTGAGTGAAAGGGGATTGGGTTTTGGGATAGTTTATTGTCCGTGACGCCACCCACGGTTGTGGTGATTAAGTGGACACCACCGCTGCTCTTTCTGGGGAGCCCGGGAGTGATGGTACGGAGCAGCCAGTTGTTGATTTGCCCCTCCGTGGGTAGGGGTCTTGGTGCTCCCGGGGCCCAGTGATGGGGTCGGTATGGTGGACAGGCGGGTATGGGGCCTGTGGAGGTGCAGGGGCGCAGGGGCAGCGCTGTGCCGCACGGCAGGGAGATACTCACTCAGCCAGTAAACACAACACAGTTCTCGGTAAACAAACGGCTGGTTGGACGGGTCCCTCGGACGGTTACGGTGCTGCGGTTCCCTGCAGTTAGCGGTGATGGTCTCTTCCCTGCACCTATGTAAAGTCTTTTGGTAGCGATGGGTCCCCACCGGTTACCCACTCCTCAGCTTCAATCTGGGCCGAAGGAGCCCTACTTTGCCCGCAGGCGCTGGCCCTGGGAAACTGGTGCCCTGGCGGTGGCGGTGTCTCCCCTTCACGGTCGGGCTGTTGCCTTCAATCGGGACTTGGTTTTTAGGAGACAGAGGCCCCTTCACTGACGGATTTAGCAAATTATGGCGACTCCTAGCCTTGCCGGGATCCGAAAGGCCCCTGCCCTGGTGCTGACTGTTCTTCGTATACTGCTCCAGTAACGCCGGGTCACCACCCGTCCGCGGTCCTGCCAGCAACCTCCAAACAGTCCCCCTGCAGACTATCACCGCCGTCTGCTGACCTTGCTGTCTCAGTCCGGGGCACACACCCGGACCAACTTCAGGCTTTACTACTGTCACTTTTTACTCTTTCTCTCCAGCTCCTCTACCACTTCACTTCCTTCTACTTTCACTTCCCTAGCTGGACTCACTGGTTTTCCCGCCTCCAGGGCTGTGAACTCCTCGGTGGGCGGAGCCAACCGCCTGGCCCACCCCCTGGTGTGGACATCAGCCCCTGGAGGAAGGCAACAAGGATTTTGGGTTAGCTTGGATGTTCCTGCAGGGAATGTGGGGTGCATGTGATGTTGTGACCTGTGACCCCTGGCTTGCCCAGGGCGTCACACTAATGATTCTAAAATGTTTTTTTGGGGGGGTTTTGTCACACATTTTACTTTATATTCGAGGTAAATTTAGGTTGAAATTGTTTACGTTTATTTGTCAAAATATCAGAATTTTGTCGGAAGCTTCACAATTTTCAAAATGTTAATGCCCTTAAACCAGAGTTATGTCGCATAAAATAGTTAATAAATAACATTTTCCACATGTCTACTTTACATCAAAACCATTTTTGAAGCATTATTTTTTTATAGGCAGTTAAAAGGATTAAAAGATTATCAGCATTTTTTTTTCCAACATTTACAAAAATAATTTTTTTTGGGACCACATCACATTTGAGAGGCCTAAATGACAGAAAATATCCAAAAGTGACATCATTCTAAAAATTGCACCCCTCAAAATATTTAAAACCACATTTAAAAAGCTTATTTACCCTTTAAGTGCTTCACAGTTATGTGGAAGGAAGTACCTGATAATCCTCAACTGGGCTCTCCCCCTTGCTTCAGTATGTTTGGAGCAGAGACACTTTGGCTGAAGTCTACATCATCTTTTAAGGTGGCAACTAATTGAATTCCACAATACCAGCTTAGTGTGGGGCACAACCATAAAAATGTCTCCACCCCCGCGACATCCTGGAATATTTATTCCCCATCTTGGAATATTTGTCCCAACATCCGAAGTATCTTGCTGGTATATAAATCCCCTATCCTGGTAAATATGTCTGCTGTCCTGGTATATATACTGTATGTCCTCTTTTGCTGGGCTCCTTTCTGGTAAATATGCTCCCCATACTGGTATATGTGTCCACCCATCCTGGTGTGGGTGTGTGTGTGTGTGTGTGTGTGTGTGTGTGTGTGTGTATATATATATATAATATATACCCATCTCGGTAGCTATGTTCCTCCATCCAGGGCCTGTGCCTGGTTTATAAATCTCTCGTCCAGGGCCTCTGCCTGGCATTTAAATCCCTCATCCTTGGCCTCTTCCTGGTATATATGTGCCTCATCCTGGTTTGTGTCACCCATACTGGGCCCCTTCCTGGTATATACTGTATGTCCCTCATTCTGTTACATACGTCCCTCATCCTTGGCTTCTTCCTGGTATATACCAAGATGGGGAATATACTGTATATAACTCCTGCCCCCATCCTGGGCCTCTTCCTGGTATAGAAATTTCTCATCCTGGTAAATATGTCTTCCATCCTGGCATATATGTCCCTCCATCTTGGGCCTCTTTCCGGTATACATTTTCCCCATCTTGGTATATATGTCTCTCCTCCATCCTGGGCCTATTCCTGGTTTATAAATTCCCCATCCTGGTATATATGTCTTCTATTCTGGCATATATGTCCCTCTATCCTGGGCCTCTTCCTTGTGTATATAGATCCCCCATCCTGGTATATATGTCTCCCATCCTAGTGTATATGTCCTCGTCCCCCTCCATCCTGGCCCCCTTCCTGGTATGTCTCCCATCCTGGTTTATATGTCCCCCATTTTGACATATGTCCCTCCATCCTTGGCATCTTCCTGGTATATATATTCCCCATCTTCATATATATGTACCACAATCTTTGGCCTCATCCTGGTATATAAATCCCCCATCCTGGTATATATATCCCCCCCCCATCATGGGGCCCTTTCTGGTAAATATGTGCCCCATCCTAGGTCCATCATGGTATACATGTCCTCCCATCCTGGTATATATGTCTCCCCCTTCCCATCCTAGGCCTCTTCCCGATTTATATATTTATCCATCTCAGTATATATGTCCTCTATCCTGGGACTCTTCCTGGTATATATGATTCCCATCCTGGTGTATATGCCCCCATCCTGGTATGTATCTCCCATCCTGGGTCCATGCTAGTATATATGTCTCCCCCCCCATCCTGGTATATATTTGCCCCCATCCTGAGCTCATCCTTGTATATATGTCCCTCATTCTGATATGTGTCTCACATCATGGACCCCTTCCTGGTATATAGCCCCCATCCTAGTATATACAGTATCTCCCCTTCTGGTATACTGTATATTTGCCCCCCATCCTGGGCTCCTTCGTGTTTTATATATCCCTCATCTTGGAAATGTCGCCCTCCCCCCAATCTATGCCCATCCTAGAATACAGTGCCTTGAGAAAGTATTCGACCCCCTTGAATTTTTCAACCTTTTCCCACATTTCAGGCTTCAAATATAAAGATAAAAATGTTACTGTTATGTTGAAGAATCAACAACAAGTGGGACACAATTGTGAAGTTGAACGAAATGTATTGCTTATTTTAAAATTTTTAAAAAAATAAATAACTGAAAATTAGGCGTGCAATATTATTCGGCCCCTTTAAGTTAATACTTTGTAGCGTCACCTTTTGCTGCGATTACAGCTGCAAATCGCATTGGGTATGTCTCTATCAGTTTTGTACATCGAGAGACTGAAATTCTTGCCCATTGTTCCTTTGCAAACAACTGGAGCTGAGTGAGGTTGGATGGAGAGTGTTTGTGAACAGCAGTTTTCAGCTCTTTCCACAGATTCTCGATTGGATTCAGGTCTGGACTTTGACTTGGCCATTCTAACACCTGGATACGTTTATTTGTGAACCATTCCATTGTAGATTTTGCTTTATGTTTGGGATCATTGTCTTGTTGGAAGACAAATCTCCGTCCCAGTCTCAGGTCTTTTGCAGACTCCAACAGGTTTTCTTCAAGAATGGTCCTGTATTTGGCTCCATCCATCTTCCCATCAATTTTAACCATCTTCCCTGTCCCTGCTGAAGAAAAGCAGGCCCAATCCATGATGCTGCCGCCACCATGTTTGACAGTGGGGATGGTGTGTTCAGGGTGATGAGCTGTGTTGCTTTTACGCCAAACATATCGTTTGTCATTGTGCCCAAATAGTTCCATTTTGGTTTCATCTGACCAGAGCACCTTCTTCCACATGTTTGGTGTGTCTCCCAGGTGCCTTGTGGCAAACTTTAAATGACACTTTTTATGGATATCTTTGAGAAATGGCTTTCTCCTTGCCACTCTTCCATAAAGGCCAGATTTGTGCAGTGTATGACTGATTGTTGTCCTATGGACAGACTCTCCCACCTCAGCTGTAGATCTCTGCAGGTCATCCAGAGTGATTATGGGCCTCTTGGCTGCATCTCTGATCAGTCTTATCCTTGTTTGAGATGAAAGTTTGGATGGACGGCTGGGTCTTGGTAGATTTGTAGTTGTGTGATACTCCTTCAATTTCAATATGATCGCTTGCAGAGTGCTCCTTGTAATGTTAAAAGTTTGGGAAATCTTTTTGTAACCAAAACCGGCTTTAACCGTCTCCACAACAGTATCACGGACCTGCCTGTTGTGTTCTTTGGTCTTCATGATGCTCTCTGTGCTTTAAACACAACACTGAGACTATCACAGAGCAGGTGCATTTATATGGAGACTTGATTACACACAGGTGGCTTATATTTATTATCAGTCATTTAGGACAACATTGGCTCATTCAGAGATCCTCAATGAACTTCTGGAGTGAGTTTGATGGACTGAAAGTGAAGGGGATGAATAATATTGCACGCCCCAATTTTCAGTTATTTATTTTTTAAAAAAGTTTAAAATAAGCAATAAATTTCATTCAACTTCACAATTGTGTCCCACTTCTTGTTGATTCTTCACCATAACATTAAAATTGTTATCTTTTTATGTTTGAAGCCTGAAATGTGGGAAAAGGTTGAAAAATTCAAGGTGGCCGAATACTTTCACAAGGCACTGTATATGTCTCCCATCCTGGGCCCCTTCCTGGTATATATATCCCACATACTGGTATATATGTGCCACCATCCTGTATGTACATCTCCCATCCTGGTATACCTGTGCCTCATCCTAGCGTACATGGCATGAAGAAAAAAAATCCCATTCTACTCTCCTTCCTCGGCTCCCACGTCGAGTGGCATCCTCCTCTTTAGCCAACAGCTGACATCAGCATGCCCACTATGATGACACATGACATCATTGCCATGTGACACCAATGACTGGCACACCAACGTCAACTGCTGGCCTCTGTTCAGCCGGCATTGTGTATTATATTGCAGGGATCTGACGGGTCTCTGTGCTACAATGCATTTCAGCAAGATGCGCATCCTCGATCGTACATTCAGCTGAAGTAGGCTGGTCGCCACCAGTGCAACCGCAATCGTTTTGCTCCTACTGGTCAACCATTTCTTTGTAGCTTTTAATATAGAGAATTGTATTCTACAGATGGATATTTTAGGCCATGTAAGGATATATTTAAAAATCGTTATGTATGCAAGTCACGTCTTATATACCATAATAGTGGGTTACAAATATAAATTTATATTGCAGGTATTGGTAAAGAGAGGGAGAGCAGTCAACAAGTCTACCTTGGTATGTGCAGGTTAGGAAGATGCACCGATCAGCCTGGTGACAGTAGGTAAATATAAGGTGCACTGTCAATTAACTTGGCTAATATTAACTTGTACAGTATGTACGTGATATTTCAGGTCTCTTCCAGTTGCATTCAAATATATTCAATTGTCCTGTGTAAACTATGCAGCGCCCATGGTGGGGTGAATTAAACGTTGTAGAAATTTGTGCCATGGACAGTTTGTTTAATTTATCTGAAAGCTACTGATTCTGCAGAAAGGTGTAGATTCTGTAAACCTACTTTAGATTAATGTGGCAGTCGCAGAAATTTCTATCTGCAACATGCGATTTATCAATTTTTATCGTTTATTATCCACTAGAGGGCGCCTTTGTATTGGAATATGAGTATTTTTTTTCTTTACGAAAATAGGAGGCTTTGCTACTAACGGTGAACCTTGTAGGGTCCAATTCATCAACGTGTTTGCTCCATCTTGGCATAAGAAGCTTTGGAAAGTTGCAAAATTTTGATGCAACTTGGAAATTTTGCGACTCTTCATATTTTCATGGCAGTTTTCCATTGTGACTGGTGCGCGGCGGGGGCAACATGACACCACAGCTATTCCAATTCATGAAAAACTGTGATGTTCCCTATGCCAAAACTCTTACTTCAGTCAGAGACTGGAATAGGATCTATTGCGCGGCGCATACCAGTCGTCAAACGCTTTATATGCATAAATAGCATCTGAGATTAAAGAAGATGAGCAGCTACTGAGTGAAGAAGGTATTGAAGCATTTCCAGGGCAGATCGCATGTTTCAATACTTTCTTCATATGTTAGGGCTAGGCTTAGGCTTAATACTATCCTTAACCCTAGCATTAGGATTAGGGCTAGGGTTACGGATAATTTTAGGGTTAGGATTAGGGCTAGGGTTAGGGATTGTATTAGGGTTAGGATTGGGGCTAGGGTTAGGAATAGTATTAGGGTTAGGATTGGAGCTAGGGATATTAGGATTAGGATTGGGGCTAGGGTTAGGAATAGTATTAGGGTTAGGATTGGAGCTAGGGATATTAGGATTAGGATTGGGGCTAGGGTTAGGAATAGTATTAGGGTTAGGATTGGAGCTAGGGATATTAGGATTAGGATTGGGGCTAGGGTTAGGAATAGTATTAGGGTTAGGATTGGAGCTAGGGATATTAGGATTAGGATTGGGGCTAGGGTTTGGAATAGTATTAGGATTAGGATTGGGGCTAGGGTTAGGAATAGTATTAGGGTTAGCCTTAAGGCTACTTTACACGCTGCGATATCGGTCCCGATATCGCTAGTGTGCGTACCTGCCCCCATCTGTTGCGCGACACGGGCATATCGCTGCCCGTGGCGCACAACATCGCCCAGAGCCGTCACACATACTTACCTGTCCGGCGACGTCGCTGTGACCGGCGAACCGCCTCCTTTCTAAGGGGGCGGTCCGTGCGGCGTCACAGCGACGTCACTGAACCGCCGCCCAATCGCAGCGGAGGGGCGGAGATGAGCGGGACGTAACATCCCGCCCACCTCCTTCCTTCCGCATAGCGGCCGGGAGGCAGGTAGGGAGACGTTCCTCGCTCCTGCGGCGTCACACGCAGCGATGTGTGATGCCGCAGGAACGAGGAACAACCTCGTTACTGCTGAAGTAACGATAATTGGGAATGGACCCCCGTGTCGCCGATTAGCGATTTTTCACTGTTTTGCAACGATGCAAAATCGCTAATCGATGTCACACGCAACGGCATCGCTAATGCGGCCGGATGTGCGTCACGAATTCCGTGACCCCAACGACTCCGCATTAGCGATGTCGTAGCGTGTAAAGCCCACTTTAGAGCTAGGGTTAGGGATAGTATTAGGTTTAGGATTGGGGCTAGGGATAGCATTAGGGTTAGTATTGGGGCTACGGTTAGGAATAGTATTAGGGCTAGGATTGGGGCTAGGGTTAGGATTGGGGCTAGGGATATTAGGGTTAGAATTGGGGCTAGGGTTAGGAATAGTATTAGGGTTAGGATTGGGGCTATAATAATAATAATAATAATAATAATCTTTATTTCTCTAGCGCCAACATATTCCGCAGCGCTTTACAATTCAGGAGGATCATATACAAATGAGTAAGGCTGGTTTCACACTACGTCTTTTTAACATCCGTTGAAAACGTTTTTTTAGCGGAAGTACGGATCCTGCTTTTACAGCAAATAACGTATGCAAACGCATATGTTATTTTGCAGGATCCTGCACTGGATGTTTAGGGGCGGGCATTGGAGTCATGTGATCGGGAGTGAGGGGAGCTAGACTGGGAGCCGGCTTCTGACAGCTGCAGACGCTGGTAACCAAGGTAAACATCGGCCTTGGATACCCGATATTTATCTTGGTTACGAGTGTCTGCAGCTGCTAGGAGCAGGGCTGCCTGCACGCGTAACCAACGTAAACATCGGGTAACTAAGATAAGTGATTACGCGATATTTACCTTGGTTACGAGTGTCCGCAGCTCTCAGGTGGGGGAGAGGGAGGGAGGGAGGAAGGGGGAAAGACAGATAGAGAGAGAGAGGGTGAGGGAGGGAGGAGGAGAGATAGACAGATCACGCGAGACTGGTTCTGGGCATGCTCAGTACTTTCTGGGCATGCTCAGTACAAAAGCAGGATCCTGTCTATCAGCACGCCAGCGTTCACCTGCGTTCGCGTGTGTTATAGTGCGGATCCGGTGACTTGCAGTATTTTGACGCAGCTCAAAAACGCTACAAGTAGCGTTTTTGAAACATGTTAAAAAACTGCAAGTCACCGGATCCGCACTATAACGCACGCAAACGCAGGTGAACGCAGGTGGACGCGAGTCCATTGCAAATGCATTGAAATGAAAACGCATTTGCACTGGATCCGTACTTCCGCTAAAATAACGTTTTCAACGGATGTTAAAAAGACGTAGTGTGAAACCAGCCTAACAGTTATAGAAAATACAATATTTAAAGGGAAAAAAGACAACCCTGCTCGTGAGAGCTTACAATCTACAATGAGATGGGGGGGGAGACACAAGGTACAAGTGCTTGTTTACAATGACAGTCCAGCCATCTCAAGAAAATGGGGGATAGATAATGGCTTCCTAGATCAGTTGGCCAGAGCCTTGAGATGCATTTGGGTGCCATGGAGTTTGACGTAGGGTACGTTTCTGAGAAGTTGGAGGTATTAGGTGAAATTAGTTTGGCTAGGGATTGTGATAGGCCACCCTAAAAAGATGCGTTTTTAGGGTGCGTCTGAAGCTAGGGTTAGTGTAATAAAATTGTGACTAAAAAATGTAATAAAGTTTAAAAAATGAAAATGTATAACTTTTTTTTTTTCAAAAAATGTTATGTCTGACTTCAACAAAAAGTAAAAAGAAAACAAAAAAGGTCAAAGCGCAAACTATAACCAGCATTTCCACAAATAACAATACATGTGACTGGGGGATGTTCAACACTGGCGTGGTGGAGGGGACTCTGAGTGCTAAAGGTTCACTGGTTAATATATATTATACATGCAGTATATACATACTGTTTATGTATAAATGTCAGGTGCACACAATCCTTGCATTGCTCTGAGCACTGGCAATACACACTATGTCACTGGTTGCTGCCAATACTAGTAATAATGCTGCATTAAATAACATGTGGATGTTCATCCGATTTATATAATGTCTGGACATTTGTTCCATTATTTCCACTATGGTAAAGAAAAACATGCTTTATTTATAAAGCGAATGACAGAATGTGAAATTTCATTTATACTACAATATTTACTGGGTACTTTCCACTCTCAGAGGTCTGTAAAAAGCCATTTATTGCAATGCACCGTGAAATTATTTATACCAATATACTGTGCCTAGAAGAATAGATTTCTACTAATATGCCACAGAGATATGTTAGGATAATAATAGGGTGATGGCATAGAATGTATTATTATAATGTGCCGCCCCCGCGACAGCCGACCGCAGTGGCTCGAGGGGTCTCCGGATCCGAGGCGGGGTCGCGCGGCTACCTCGGAAATAAAAAGGGGGATTTGTGTTTTGGGGTGGTGAATGGGATAATGTTCGTGACGCCACCCACGGTGCGCGGTAATGGGAGAGACCACCGCTGCTGTAGGGAAGCCCGGTGACAATGTTGAAGCAGCAGGATGTTTTAACCCCTCCGTGGGTAGGGACCTGGTGTCCCGGGGCCCGGTGATGGAATGGAGTGGGGAACCTGTCGGGGTGAAGTGATATCGGGTACTCACACAGTCCAGTCACTGACGCTGATGCCATGTAAACCAAACTCTTGAATGCTCTGCTTCTCTTGGTTGAGCACGCTGGGTCCGTGCCCCTTTGGTGTTGCTGGTTTGTCTGAAGCCTTGTCCCTTGGCACTGTGTGTAACTTGGTGGATCCCTTTCGCCTATGACTACTCTGGTCCCGCTCACCTGCGTAGCTAGCAAGGTGAGCCTGCTCTCAGGGTTTACGCTTGGGATTTTCTGGACGATTTTGGGAAGTCCTATCCCCCTCGTTGTGCTAGTACCCCGATTCTGGAGCGGATGGGGAACAATTCCTGAAGACTCCGTTCCCGTCGTGTGAATTACTGGGCTGCATGAAGCTCCTTCCCAGCCTAAGGTCCGGGTACCACGTCGTGCCCTGGCCCCTGCCCGGTTGTAGCACAAGGCAGCCGGCCTGCCCTCTGTAGCAGCACCATACCCCCTGTCACTACCCCCTGCGACCGGGGTTCCAGCTCCTTCTGGCCAGGCCAACGTCTGGCACCTGGGACGGGTACAGGAGCCCAGCTCCACAGCGTGACCTGCACTATCACCACTGTCTCACTGCTCAACTCTACTCAACTCAACTACTGACATCTCTGCCCTCCCTCTTCCATTCCCCCATCTGGGTGGCCCTATTCCCCTCAGGCTGCCCAATGGGTGGTTGGTGAGTGTTGTGCAGAGTGTTCCTCAGGATTTATGTACACCTGTTTGTGGAGACATGGGGCTCAGTGGGTGCTCTCGTCCACTGGACCAGCCGCCTTTAGAAAGACAGCGTGGCTCAGGGCTCATCCCAACTGAACGCCGACCTCCTTAACCATGGGCGTAACACTACTCAGACAACACAGGGTGAGGGAATCACAATAATTAGACTTTATTGGATCCCCAAACAATTAACAGCACATAACACATAACCAGCAAAACACAAATGTAACAGGCAACAGAGTCTCACCAGGGATTTAGAATGTCCATGCCTCAGAGCTTCCAGGGCTATTTACTCCAATCCAGCAGCACACCGCTTTTGGCGGGCACCCACCGAGAAAGGAATAATGCCAGATTTAGGAAGCTGTGTGAGGTCTGCAAAGTCTGTAGCAGGTGACTGAACTGTCTTAACCTGAGTGTCCTCCTTAGGTAGTCCTGGGATGATGATTCAATCCTGGCAGCTGGAGTCGAAATCCCTAGACTGTGGATATGGTCTCCAACTGGAACCGGAGTCCCTAGATTGAAGCCATAAGGTATCCTGATCCTCTAGTCAGCTCCTAAGAGCTTAGACTGGATCCATCAGCATCCATCAACAACCACCTGGTGGCTTAAAGAAATCCCTTTTATAGCCACAGCCTTCCACTTGGATACACTGCGTCCTCATCGATTGGTTGGACAAGATCGCCTCTCCCATTGGCTGAATCTCAAGCTGCAGGGACAATGTTCATCCAAATGATGTCTACAGAAAGACTGAGGGTATACATGTAGTCTGGAATGCACAGACTAGACAATGACTACTAAGGTAATTACATTAGCAATACATAACTACAATACAATGATTACTGGAAGGGTCTGGAGAAACAATAGCTAAGCAAACATGACTTAGCACACATAAGAACAATACGTCTGGCTGAATGTTAAGAAACTTTAACCCATGAGAGGCATTAGGTGTCCATGTCGTCACATTGTTGGTAGCAACATCAAAATGACAGGACCCGTAACCAAGGAGGAGCGGGTATCATGCAGAAGGGCAGATTACACGGCACCCTTAAGACGACCTGATAGGCCAGGGCATCACAATAAGTGTGAAGGTACTTGAATCTCTTGGATAACATAATTCTTCATCTTCCAATTAGGAATATTTTATGTACTGCCCAATGTGAATATAAAACCTCTTAAATGCACTGATATATTTAGGATGGACGGAGCAGTAAATACACTTTTTGTAAAAAAAAAATAAAAAGCACCTCCTAAATAGGACTATATTTGATATTTGCAAATGTGGCCACTAGGGTATGCACTTTTTGCATGTCAGTTCAGTGATCAATGATCAGTAAAGCGTCATGCTCCGCCATTGTAAGGTATAGTTATACTCGGCAGCAGTTTGAGATGGAAAGTCAGTTCCGTACATCTGAATCATTTTTTAATACTGCAGCATTTTTCTGGATTTCTACAAGCCCCATTCAGCTGAATGTGACACTAGGCTGAGTTCACATGTCCTGTAATTATCACATATCTCTAATCCCTGCCTATCTGTCCCTGTATACACTAGCATAGATAAAGGGATATTTAGAAAAAGTGTTTCTAAAGATCTTTTAAGATATGCTAAGGAGCCAAGGGACTAGTCCCAAGGGCGTTATATCCCCTAACTAGTCCGTTCACTCACCCACAGGGGCATACTAACATGCTATTCAATTCAGCATCACCAGCGGTGCCGCACGTACCTGCGTTCTTTGTGAATGCTCTTCTGAATGCTGGGCACTTCTGGTCATGCGCAGTATGAACCCGAGTGTACACGTCCTGGCTTCAGAGAGGTCTACTGTGGTCACAGCGAAGACAGGTATGACCCGCACCGCTGGAGATGCTGCATTGAATAGCATGTTAGTACACCCCTGTGGGCCTCTGTGTGTGTACTACCATACTAAAAGGGCGGCTAGTCAGGGGAAGTAACGCCCTTGGGACTAATCCCTGCGCTCATTGGCATAAGATGAAAGATCTGTAGAAATACTTTTTCTAAAAAATTTTTTTATCTATGCTAGTGTATACAGGGACAGTTAGGCAGGGAGTAGCAATATACACCTAGAACAGCTCGTGGCTCTGGGTGCATATTGCACCTGACAGGTTCCCTTTAAGTAAAAAAATGCTCGAGTCCCCCTTTAACTTCACAATCCCATTTGAGCACCAACTGCTTGTGTACCGCCCCGCGGCCTCGGCTGCGACCGCCGAGCCGCTTGGATCCGTGCTCTCACTGCGGGCGGTGGCTCGAGCCTCTCATGAACCCGGGGGTCACGTCGTTCTGCAAGGGGGGTTGGCGCTACGCGCGGGGGATGCGGGTATTTGGTTTTGGTATGATTGTTTGTGACGCCACCCACGGGTTGTGGTGATGGTGGACACCACCGCTGCGGTGAAGGTACGGGGACTCCCGAGAGCGGTGTAGTGGCGTGTCTTTCCGCCTGACTCCACCCACCTGGTGTGCCTGTCTGACTCTGACTCTGAGGGAGGCAATCAGGTCTTTGTGGTTGACGGGTGGTACCTTTCTAGTGTAGGGGGTGTGTGGTGAGTGTAGTAACCTGTGACCCCTGGGTCCAGGGCGTCACATTCCCCCTTGGTTTAATACAGACCGTCCGCGGGCTGCCCATCCACACCGGTTTTTATTTCTTTTCTGAAAGATAAATAACAGGTAAAACATTCAAAAGCATTTTTTTTCATTTCTTCCCTTGCGGGAGGCACATTACTTGAACCGTTGCAAACGGGAAACATTTTTAATAACATTAACGGGAACGGGTCCATCCGTTTTCCCATCCAACCAACCTGAACCTTGATGCTGCCCCTAAGAAACAGGCAGCACCCCTTTTCCCCAGTCCGTTAAATGGGAACTGGCTCAGGCCACCCAAGCGGGAACTGGTACGGTGATACGCACCCGGCAGTCACTCAGAGGCCCCACGTCCAAGGGGACCCCTGACCCGGAGGATGGTCACCGGTCCTGATGGTGACCGGACCCTAGCCTGCTCTGCTGTGGGTCCTTCCTCCAACCAGCCTCTCCGGGGACTGGCAATTGCGGGGAGGGGCAGTTGGGGACTATTTACAAACCCAATAGTTTTTGGGTGGCTTGCGAGTTCTCAGCCTTGTCTTTGGGGGAGGGGAAAAGGGGACAACATCAGTCCCAACGGGGACGGGCACTTTAGCAGCCAACGGGCTACCACAAACACTTTAGGTCCCAATGGGGAACTTGCTGATGGGTCCCAACGGGGACTGTCCTTTTTGACAACGGGAGTCCGCTGCCTTACTTGAGGTCACCTTCCTCGTACGCCTCCTCCAGCTCCACATCAGGGCTGTACGGCGGGGGAGGTGACTGGGGCCGCCCATGAACGCCGCAGCTCGCCCTCCTTTTGACATCAAGGGCGAACCAGCCCCTCTCCCCGCAGTGGCGGGTGTAGGTGACCAGCTCCCCGGCCTTCAGGTCATGGTCCGGGTGACCCAGGGGCAGGTGATGGTAAACGTCCCTCCTGGAGAAAGACTTCGGCCTCCAGGCCCGCTTCGTAAATAAACCCCCATCCATGCCAGGGGTAAAACTGCCGGACCTGGCCCTCGTATGTCTGGCCCCGCACCCGGTATGTTGCATTCCAGAGATTCTCCTTCTCCCGGATGGTGCGGGCCAGTACCGCGGCCTTCTCCTTATCACGAGCCTCAATCTCCCGGCCCGTCTGGTTCAGCTGCCGCTCCCAGAATGGGGTTTCAGCACGCTCCTTCTGTGCGGGGGTTGGGCCCATCTGTGTCGAGGAGCCCCGCTGTGTTGCGGCCTGTCTTGCTGCCTTGCAGCGACAACCCTCCGCTGCCTCAGCCGAGGCCTGGAGCTTGGGAGCGGCCAGCCTTACCTTCCGGGCCTCCTTCCGGTCAGCGTCCATCATTCTTCTGGCCGGGTGGACTTCCGGGGCCTCTTCGGGCGTGGTCACTGCCGGGACCAGCAGTTCCTCACGGGGAACGGGCACCTTCCAGGGCAGCGGGATCGGTGCCGACCGGGCAAGCAGCCGACCGCGGGCCGTGTCTACAAGCCTGTCCTCGCAGGCAGGTACGGTGGAACCCGCTGCCGGTGTCCAGGGCAACGGACCGATCGGCGGGGAAGCAGCGACCGGTACGGGCAATGGGGGATGCAGCAGGGTGAGCGGGAGCAGACCGGGCCCCTCCGCAGCAGTAGCCGTTCCCTCTGGGACATAGGGACATGGGTCGCCTACCCGCTCCTCCAACACTGACTCCACCTCACGTGCACGCACGGCCGCAGCTACCTCCTCCATCTCAGCCACCCACCCTTCCACGAGGAGCTGGACTTGGGCCTGTAGACAGCGACTCATCTGCGCCGTCTGGGCTTCCACCCACGCCGCTGTTCCGGGCATGGGCTCCGGAGCTTCGGGCTTCTCGGGCTTGCCGGACTGGGCGGACATGTTTCTTGCTTGGGTTCCAGGAACAAGACCGGTCCAGAGTCCTGGCGTCCCTGCTTCTTATCCCCGGGATCACATGGAGCCAGCTCCTCGCCCGCCCCCCCCCTTTGGTTTTTCTACAGCACTTCTCTCTTTTTTTGGGGCAGGGCTTCACTTTCGCGCCTTCACTGCTCGGGGAAGATGACTCGAGCGGGAAACTTTCGTGCCCAAGATGGCGAATCTTCAGAATTTTCAGCGGGACGCCACTGACTGGAACCACAAGGTGCACTTCTACTGGTAAGTAGACTGGGTTGATCCTGCTCGTGACGCCAGAAGAGTCGATGTGTACCGCCCCGCGGCCTCGGCTGCGACCGCCGAGCCGCTTGGATCCGTGCTCGTACTGCGGGCGGTGGTTCGAGCCTCTCACGGACCCGGGGGTCACGTCACTCTGCAAGGGGGGTTAGTGCTACGTTCGGGGATGCAGGTATTTGGTTTTGGGATGATTGTTCGTGATGCCACCCACGGGTTGTGGTGATGGTGGACACCACCGCTGCGGTGAAGGTACGGGGACTCCCGGGAGTGGTGTAGTGGCGCAGCTAGGTGTTGAGGCCCGGTTGGTGAGGGTCGGGGTGCAGGGCGCATTGTTATGGTGCGGCGCAGTGTGGTGCCCGAGGGCACAGGTGTACTCATGATTGAACCACACAGAGTCACTGGTAAACCAAACGGAGTGATGAACGGGGCCCGCAGCCAGCTGCAGCTTCCTAGTCGGGTTGGCAATGTCCGCCTTTCTCCTGCACCTGTGTTTGTAGTGTGACCACTGTGCCTGGGCACTGGTAGTCCGCTCCCCGGCGTGTATGTGTCGTAGGAGCCCCTTTTGCCCGCAGACGCTGGCCCTTGGATCTCTGGCCTCTGGCGGTGGCTCTTATCCGGACGGGTTGGACTGTTGCCTTCAATCGGGACTTTGGTGGGAATGAACCCCTGAGGTCCAGACCGCAATCAGTTAATTCGACTATGGTGGTGGCGTATAGCCTAGTTCGGGGTCTGAGTACCCTGCCTGGTGCTCCGGTATCCTTTTGGCTCCCCGGTTTGGTTCCGGCGGGCCGCTACCCTGTCCCGGTCCCTTACGGTTCCACCGGTCGTATTCCCGGTCTCCTGCAGGCGGCCACTGCCGTCTGCCTGCCTGACTGTTTGGGGGTCCTAGGCTCCAACCCAGGCCCCGCGCAGAACCGTACTCCACTACTCTCCACTCTACTGTACTGAACTGAACTGTCTGTCTTCTGTTTTCCTGCCTCAGGCCAGCAGACTCCTCGGGGGGCGTGTCTTTCTGCCTAACTCCACCCACCTGGTGTGCCTGTCTGACTCTGAGGGAGGCAATCAGGTCTTTGTGGTTGACGGGTGGTACCTTTCTAGTGTGGGGGGTGTGTGGTGAGTGTAGTAACCTGTGACCCCTGGGGTCCAGGGCGTCAAACTTGTTACGAGTACCAAGCACCCAAGCATGGTAGTGCCCGCTCATCCCTATTGAGTAGTATTAAAATAGGCACCAAACCAGTCAATATGCCAGTGAGTTGGCACTAACTGTTGCTTACAGAAGGCATTGTGTGGGTGTTACATGGGGAGGAGCAGGAGGGGAGCTTTAACGGCCCACAATTTGGGATTTCTATATTGGGAGGTATGGTGCCTAGAATATTGCACTCAGCCTGAAATGTAACATTTCATCCTCCGTGAAACAAGACAATACTTGTGCAGCAATGCACACAGACGGGATCTGACTGCCACAGAGGCGGTCAGACCTGCACTGACTGCTGCTAGCTTGGTTTACTCATCATAGCAACAGGGTAAATATGCATCTATTTATATGATTATTACTATGAATGCACTCCAATCACTTTCACTTCACATATTTTACAAATGATGAATTAGAACGTCAGGACCAATAACGACCACTAGGAGGCAATGCAGAAAAATCATGTGTTTTTCTCCATGTGTATTTAGAATGCTGGACCCCCTAAATCAGACGTGGAAAAGAAATCACTTGAGGAAAAATAGCTTTTTATGAATACACGATTACTGTTTAGGGGGCACAAAGGGGTCATTACAATAAGAACAATTTTTTTTTTATACTGTAGTATTTATGCCACCGCACATCACTGCAGAGGCAAAAACCGGTACAGATTTGGGGTATCAGACGGATATGGAGATTGTGTAGGTTGGGAATAGATGGGGACGGTGCTGGAAATCTGAGAAGTGAAATGTGTTCTTGTTACAAAGTCTGGAGTCAAGTTGTAGCTGGAAGATGTTGCCATGATGGTCTGGGTCAGATGAGTAAACCAGGCAAAGTGTAAAGATGAAACCTAAAATGTCATATATAGCTATACACAGTTATCAGAATGAGTATCTACCACTATATGGTCATTGTATGGTGGTAATATTGGTCTTGGCTATTGTGTAGTGAATTTGCGGCTGGAAGAAGTTGTCGTAGTGATCTGGGCCAGATGAGTAAAACGGGAAAAGTGAGAAGATGAAACCTAAAATATCAAATATAGCTATACACAGTTTTATGGTCACTGTATGGCGGTAATATTGGTCTTGGCTATTGTGTAGTGAATGTGCAGGGTATGACGCCATCATTCTACACATGCGTCATCTTGTTTGGGGTCCACTCAGGTATGTTTTGACCCCCCCATGCTGAACTCACGGTCACCCCTTTGCTGCTGACCTTGTAGGTACCATTATAATACCTAGTTTTCTATTTATAGGTACATTTCTAGGAGGAATAACAGAGGAATGTCAGAACGTGGAGTTCTAAGAAAAGCTCCTCTGTGATTGTTATTTTAGGAGAATACAAGGATGCACTAAAACAGATTAGATGGGTCATCTATAGGATTATAGTTGCTCTCTGGAGCATTAGGACTCCCAAATTGCCTTTTGCCCCCATAAAAGGAGCAATGATGTAAAAGTGATGTAAATATTGGGGGGTCCAGATATAGATCGTGCTTTGGGGCCCTTGAGCTTCTTGCCCCCTGTATTATTTGTCCTTGCTCTGTCACCCAGAGATAAGTTATGTTTCATGGCTGCTAAACCTGTGGCCCCGGCATGTGGTTGGTGCAGTTTGTAAGCTGTTATGTTTCTCATTTTTATGAAAGGAGTATAACGGACCGGTTCCTGCGAGGAGGGTGTGAATATGTGTGGGTGCCGGGCTGTCCCCACATTCATGGTGTCAGTCTGAGACACATGGTATAATTTAAGGGGTGTAACTAAAGTGGGGGCAGGATTAGCACTGGTGCCCGAGGGGGTCCAAAAGTACATCACATTAGTGGATGCCATTGTTGTAGCTGGCACTCGGTAAGTGGGTTCTGGCACGGTATATTGGACCAAGCCTCTGTATACCTTTCTGTGATCCTCGCCGCACTCTAATCTCATTATATTCAATCTCATATCGTCCCTGAGGCTACTAGACTTGCGTACTAGCCAATCAACACCCCTGAGGTTAGGGGTATAGGTGAGAAAAAAAATATGACTACCCATTGTTAAAGGAAATCCCATAATAGTTCCAATTATTTCTCTACAATCACAATGCACCGGATGAATATCTAGTGCAAAATGTTCAGCAAGGTCCAGGACTAATCTCCTATAACGTCACCTGCTGCCATATATTCTATGAAGGCTGCTGTACAAAACTCGCCAAACAAAAGAAGGTCCCACCTAGAGCGGCTGAAAAAAGGCTTTCTGTCTCTCCCTATGGGGAACGTAGCATGTTCGAATCCTATTGGCTGGTCCACTGATTTCAATGGAAATTGTGCAATGCTGCAGGAACATAAGTTGATTTATCTTGAAGATTAAAGGGGTATTCTCCAAGATCCTATCCTAACATGCACTAGGTCTAATAATAGCAAATACCGCCAATTAGAAATGAAGTATAGTTCTCCTGATTCACTGTCACTTACCTCATGTGCAGGGCAGTGCAGGACCCTAGGTATTCATGGTTATGACCACTATCAACTAACTGAGGGTAGAGTCACACTGGCATATGACTCGCACGAGTGCAATGCGAGAAAATCTCGCATTGCACTCTGCCTCATATAGGACAATGCTGCAGCTTAGATCTGCAAGTTTTTCTCAGCTCTAATCGGACTGAGGTAAAAAATTGCATCATGCTGGGATTGTCTGCGAGAGCTGTATCACTCGCACCTATACAAGCCCATGGGCGCAAGTGAAACATTGGACTGCACTTGGATGACATGATGTAAGCACAGGCTGATAATGGAGGAAATGGAGAGATTAATCCCTCCCTCTCCTCCACAGCTATGATCCGATTGCAAGATTGGATCACATTTCATAACGTGGTTCATGCTTGAAGAAAATCCTGAGCGGAGGGTCATTAGCATATCACATCTGATGCTTTCGCATCACATGCAGTACGCCAATGTGACTCCAGCCTGTCACTATATATATGGATACCTAAGGTCCTGTAATGCCGTACACCTGAGGTAACTGATATAGAGAATCAGGAGACCTATACAGTGGAACCTTGGTTAACGATAACAATCCGTTCTGGGACTGTGCTTGTTAACTAAGTTACTTGTTCAGCAAAGCAAGATTTCCCCTAGGAAATCATTGCAATGCAGACAATTTGTTCCACAACTTGTTTCTCCCCTATTGTCCCATTCCACACACACACACAAACTCACACACGCATATTATGCTCACCTTACCTTCTGTTCCATCGCCGGCCTCCCGGTTCTTGTAGTTCGCCGGTACAGGATGTGTATCTGGTAACCATCGTGACCGATGCCGGAACGTCCGCTGCCAGAGCGCTGACGTCAAAGGCAGGAGCCGCTTTCTTCTGATTGGCCAGCGCGCAGCCTTTGAGTAGCAGCTGGCAGCGGAAGTTCCTCCCTTGTCGCGATGGTTACCCGATACACATCCTGTAGCGGCGAACTACAAGAACCATGAGGCCGGCGATGGAACGGAAGGTAAAGTGAGCATAATGTGTGTGTGTGTTTGTGTGGACTGCAAGAGCGGGTCAGAGCGCGGTGGATGTACGGAACCGGAAATGTATGCGGTGAGTATTTTGCTCGTACAGCAAAGCTTGCTCGTAAACAGAGTTACAAATTTACAGAAAGCTTTGCTTGTTAAGCGAAATACCCGCTAACTGGGTTACTCGTTATGCGAGGTTCCACTATACTATATTTCTAATTGGAGGCATTTGCTAATATTAATATTACACTTGGTAAATATTGAGATAGGATCTTGGAGATGGGAATACCCATTTAAGCTGATCACCCTTTACCTTTTCGGTAGAATATTCTAAAATATAAATGTATTGTAAACACTCAGAAAGTAAAATTTGATTTTTAAAGTAGATCCACCCTTTAAGATTTGTCTATATGCTAAGCATTAAAGGGGCACTCCAGACTAAACTAATACATTGTTATAATAATGGCACTTGACACAGGGATTATGGGTATTCTATGTATCTTTGTGCCCTGATAACATATACAAGGGCATTTAGGATATTATACCTTTGCACAGAGTGATCACTCTAATTTTGACTTCATAAATCAGAGAAATCTGCTTCTTTCTCCTCCTGGACTAATTCATTGGTGAAATCTGTATGAAAGGGAACCTGTCACCAGATTTCTCAATTCGCAGGTAAAACATTTCTTCACGTGAATACTGAGATAGAAGATGACAGTTTGTGCTCATAAGTTTCTATGGAGATCTATAACCAACCGCCTACAGCTCCTCCCTCCTCCATATAACTAGAACACAAGGTACAGAAGGTGTAGATTAGGACGCCCATTGGACCGGACCGGACAATTAACATACAGGGTGGGAGATTTTATAAAAAGTTATTTGTGGGGTCTACAGGGGGGGTCAGGGGGTAACGTGCACCATTATAGAATGCGGCACAGGCACTGCTCAAGGTGCGAGTTTTAGTTAAGAAGGCATATTCTGGTTACAGGTTCCCTTTAATTGAAGACACATTTTCCCATTAGTGACATAGGAGATGGCAGTTGTTGCTGTAAGGCTATGTGCGCACACTGCAGTTTTGTTTCTTCAGCACAAAATGCACCCTCTGGCAAAAAAACTGAAATCTGGCAGAAAGATGCTTGTGTTTTTATCGCGTTTTTGGTGCATTTTTTGATGTGTTTTGGTGCGTTTTTGCCCATGTGATTTTGATTTTTGTTTTCACTATATTCAATGGAAAAACGCAAGTAAAAATGCAAAAAGAATTGACATGCTGCTTCTTATTCTGCACCCAAAACTGCAGGCTAAGGCTGCTTTCACACATCCGGCTTGAGCTCTGCGGCTCAATCCGGCTGTGCAAGCTATGCAACGGATGAGGTGAAAACACCGCATCCTTTGCATACGTTTTTCCCATGCGGCCCGTCCGGTTTTTGCCGCTTGCGGCATGCTACTGAGCATGCGCAGTGGCAAAAACCGGATGCGTTTTTTGCCGCATCCGGGCGCCATAGGCATGCATTGAAAAATGCGCCGCATCGGCCGAATGCGGCGCGATGCGGGTTTTTTTGCCGCACGAAAAAACGTGCCAGGCAACGTTCCATCCGGCCGCCACATCGGCTAAATCTGCCGCATGCGGCAAAAAACGGATGGAACGCAAGGCCTTGCGGCACTAATTAAAGTCTATGCAGAAAAAACGCAACCGGCAGCAAAAAAAAACGGTTGCGATTTTTCCTGCAAAGTGCCGGATTGTGCCGCATTGCAGAAACCGGAGGTGTGAAAGCAGCCTATAAAGGAGCAACGTGCGCACAACGTCAGGATTTTGATAGATTTTGCTGGGGAAGGAAATGCATGCAGTTTAGGGCCACAATCTACACTTAAAACTGCACCAAAAACACATCAAAAACTGCATTGTGCGCACAGTGCCTTGTAGTTATATGCAGGACAGAGGAGCTGGAAGCAGTCAGTTAGATCTCCATAGAACCTTATGAGCACAAAGTGTCACCTTCTATCTCAGTAATAGTAGAAGAATCTGTATTCACTTGAAGACATGTTTTACCTGCAAATTGAGAAATTTGACAATTAAAGATCAGGAAAAGGAAGCAGATTTCTCTGATAAGATATTACAAACTTTATTTTCACATGTGATTTATGAAAAAAATAAAACATGGCGACTCTTTTAGTTTTCATAGAGGGGATTGTTTACCTGGCAGATATTATGCATGGTCCTAATAATGAAAATTGGGTGTGAGCGTGATACCTGGCAAGTGGGGGGTCTGGGTTACAAACTGTGAAAGGTAAAATGGGACCATATGGGAAGTCACCAGGAACTAACAGAAGTAGACAGAGGGCGACAGAAGGACTTGTATTTTTTATTTCTGGAGGGAAAAGCTGTTTAATGTCTGGATTGAATTACACAAGGCCTCCACCTCTAGATTCCCATACAATCCTATCTCTGTTGCGTCCAGCACCATACGAGTTCTGCAGCTTTGTTGGGAAACAGCAGGACCGGTTTGTCCACTTTGACTATGGTTTGCCTCGTTCCTGCTACAGGGATGAAGGAACTTAAACCTGTTCAACTGGTTTGTCAAAAAGAAAGGAAGAAAAAAAAAAAGAAAAAATACAAATTTTATTTTATTTGTGTGTTTGGTGTCTGTGCGGTTGGACTGCTGGCTGATATCGGGCTGCGGAGACTCTTCCAATTTGCCAAATTTGCCGTTGGACGCCAAGGCCTGGGGACCTGGAGGTGTCTGCGAGGGATATGTAAGTGACATGTGCTGTGCATTTATAAGTATTGTCGGCAGATATATTGTGATTGTATTGTAAGATACAGATGGCGGCAGGACTGTAGGATATGGGTAACAGACCTGTGTGGCGGTCACTCATTCATATCAGACTTTGATGGTCCTAGACGAAGATGAACCTGTGGTCTGGGTAGATGGGGTGACCTTCAAAATGATGCATAAGCATGGTGGTTATCATTGGATTTGGTGGCCGTTCATGCCACTGTGTATATATTCATAGATATATATCATGGGTCGGGGATATTTCCAAAATATTTCCAAAAACAGCACCACCTTCCTTTATCAATAATGTCATGTATTACATGTGAGTGCCATTGAAGTCCACGAGGTTGAAATGCAAAATCACATACAACTGGGAGACAGAGGTAGCACTGTTTGTAACATGTTCTTCTTTTTTTTTATTTTTTTTAAAATCTGTACTACCCTTTAATGAAGGCCGAAAAGGCTACTCCTGCTGCTGATGAGATGTATACTGATAGCAACATATGTAATCAGGCTGGACAGATCTCCCCACATGTATCAGTGACCAGTGGCGTAACTACACTTCGATGCGCCTCTATGCAAAATTTAGACCTGGGTCCCCAACCTGCATGGTGGTCAGTTGTAGTGCTCTAGATATTATAAAGAAATGTGTTGTTCCTCACCCATATAATAATGTCCCCTGTCCTAGCTCCTTCCTGTAATAATCTCCCCCATTTTGGCCTCTTACTGTAATAATATCCAGCATCCTGGGACCTTCCAGTATTAATAATCTGCATTATGGACCCCATCATATAACAGTGTCCCCCATCTTGAGCTGGTTCCTAGTATAATGTACCCTTCCTGGTACAATGCCTCCCCATCCTTGGCCCCTTTCTAGTATAATGTCAGCCATCCTGGGCCCCTTTATGGTATAATCTCCCTCATACTGGGCGCTTTCCTGGTATAATGTCCTCCATCCTGGGCCCGTTCCTAGTATAAGGCTCCCCTATCCTGGGCCCCTTCCTGGTATAATGTCCACCATCCTCAGCCCCTTCCTGGTATAATGCCCCCCCCATGCTGGGCTTCTTCCTGGTATAATGCTCCCCTTCCTGGTATAATGTGCCCCATTCTGTGCCCCTCCCTAGTATAATATCCACCATCCTCAGCCCCTTCCTGGTATAATACCCCTTTGCTGGCACCTTTCCTGGTATAATGTCCCCCATCACGTGCCCCTTCCTCGTATAATGTTCTCTATGCTGGGCCCCTTCTTGGTTTAATGCTCCCCATCCTGGGCCCCTTCCTGGTATAATGTCACCCATCCTGGGCCCCTTCCTGGTATAATGTCCCCCATCCTGGGCCCCTTCCTGTAATGATATCCTCAGTTTTTCTCCAATATAATTCAAAAATATATATTCTTACCTTCCTCTACACCCTTGATGTGTGGCAGCGCCCTTTCCTGGTATAATGCTCCTCTTCTTGGGCCCCTTCTTGGTATAATGTATCCTTCCTGGTACAATGCCTCCCCATCCTGGGCTTTTTTCTAGTATAATGTCCCCCATCCTGGGCCCCTGTATGGTATAATCTCCCCCATCCTGGGCTCTTTCCTGGTAGAATGTCCTCCATCCTGGGCCCGTTCCTAGTATAAAGCTCCCCTATTCTGGCCTCTTTCCTGGTATAATGTCCCCCATCCTCAGCCCCTTCCTGGTATAATGTCCCCCCATCCTGGGCCCCTTCCTGATATAATGCTCCCCATCCTGGGCCCCTTCCTGGTATAATGTCCCTCATCTTGTGCCCCTTCCTCGTATAATGTCCCCCATCCTGTGCCCCTTTCTCGTATAACGTTCTCCATGCTGGGCCCCTTCTTGGTTTAATGCTCCCCATCCTGGGCCCCTTCCTGGTATAATGTCACCCATCCTGGGCCCCTTCCTGGTATAATGTCCCCCATCCTGGGCCCCTTCCTGTAATGATATCCTCAGTTTTTCTCCAATATAATTAAAAAATATATATATTCTTACCTTCCTCTTCACCCTTGATGTGTGGCAGCGCCCTTTCCTGGTATAATGCTCCTCTTCTTGGGCCCCTTCTTGGTATAATGTATCCTTCCTGGTACAATGCCTCCCCATCCTGGGCTTCTTTCTAGTATAATGTCCCCCATCCTGGGCCCCTTTATGGTATAATCTCCCCCATCCTGGGCTCTTTCCTGGTAGAATGTCCTTCATCCTGGGCCCGTTCCTAGTATAAAGCTCCCCTATTCTGGCCTCTTTCCTGGTATAATGTCCCCCATCCTCAGCCCCTTCCTGGTATAATGTCCCCCCCATCCTGGGCCCCTTCCTGATATAATGCTCCCTATCCTGGGCCCCTTCCTGGTATAATGTCCCCCATCTTGTGCCCCTTCCTCGTATAATGTCCCCCATCCTGTGCCCCTTCCTCGTATAACGTTCTCCATGCTGGGCCCCTTCTTGGTTTAATGCTCCCCATCCTGGGCCCCTTCCTGGTATAATGTCCCCCATCCTGGGCCCCTTCCTGTAATGATATCCTCAGTTTTTCTCCAATATATTTAAAAAAATATATATATTCTTACCTTCCTCTACACCCTTGATGTGTGGCAGCGCCCTTTCCTGGTATAATGCTCCTCTTCTTGGGCCCCTTCTTGGTATAATGTATCCTTCCTGGTACAATGCCTCCCCATCCTGGGCTTCTTTCTAGTATAATGTCCCCCATCCTGGGCCCCTTTATGGTATAATCTCCCCCATCCTGGGCTCTTTCCTGGTAGAATGTCCTCCATCCTGGGCCCGTTCCTAGTATAAAGCTCCCCTATTCTGGCCTCTTTCCTGGTATAATGTCCCCCCATCCTCAGCCCCTTCCTGGTATAATGTCCCCCCATCCTGGGCCCCTTCCTGATATAATGCTCCCCATCTTGGGCCCCTTCCTCGTATAATGTCCCCCATCCTGTGCCCCTTCCTCGTATAACGTTCTCCATGCTGGGCCCCTTCTTTGTTTAATGCTCCCCATCCTGGGCCCTTTCCTGGTATAATGTCACCCATCCTGGGCCCCTTCCTGGTATAATGTCCCCCATCCTGGGCCCCTTCCTGTAATGATATCCTCAGTTCTTCTCCAATATAATTAAAAAAAATATATATTCTTACCTTCCTCTACACCCTTGATGTGTGGCAGCGTCCTCTATAGCCAGCGCAGAAGTCGGCAGCTGATTTTGGCATACTAACACGGGCAGTGCATGATGTCACTGCCATGTGTTTCCCGTAATTGGAAGCCAACATACACACTGCCGGCGTCTGGTTCTACAAGAGCATGTTTTGCAATGCCGGTATGTGGTGGGTTTCTGTCACACAATAGATTACAGCTGAATGTGGATCTGAGGATGAACATTCAGATGAGGTAGGCGTTGGTGTCCATGGGTCCCCTTTCTGCATGGACCCAGTTGTGGTTGTGTCGCAGGCGGGGAGGGCGCTGCGCTCACCACGCTCGGGTCCGGCGCTGCTGCTGCTGCTCGGTGGCTCGAGCGGTGGGCCGAATCCGGGGACTCGAGCGGCGCTCCTCGCCCGTGAGTGAAAGGGGAGTCGTTTGGTTTGGGGATTTGGTCCATGACGCCACCCACGATTTGTGGTGAGGTTGGGGCACCACCGCTGCTGGTGACGGGGATACCGGGAGCGATGGCAGGGAGCAGCTGGGATGTTGTTTCCCCCTCCGTGGGTAGGGGTTGGTTGTCCCGGGGCCCGGTGAGGTGAGGCGGGGGGGCACGGTTGGTGAGGTGCAGGGTCGCGGGGGCATCGCGGTGCCGGATGGCACGGTGGTACTCACTCAGCCAAGAACAGATGCAGAGTCTCTGGTAAAACAAACGGCTGGATGGACGGGTCCCACAGCCGGCTGCTGTGGTTTCTCCCGGACGGTTGGTGGTGGCTGCCTTTCCCTGCACCTTTTGTGTAACTTCGGTCCCGATGGCTTCCCACCGGTAACCCGCTCCCCGGCGTGGATATATGCCGGAGGAGCCCTTTTGTCCGCAGGCTCTGGCCCTGGGAATTCTAGCTGTGGCGGTAGCTGTATTTCCCCTTTGCTGTTCGGACGGTTGCCTTCAATTGGGTCTTGGCTGTTTGAAAACCCCTGGGGTTCCGGTCACTAATGGATTTGACCTGTTTAACGGCGACTCCAAGCCTGGTCGGGGTCCGGGGGCCCTGCCGGTTTGTGCTGGCTTCACTTCGCTCCCCGGTCCTACGGTTCCGAGTTGATATGCCTCTCCTGCAGACGGCCACCACCGTCTGCCAACCTTGCTCTTGGTGCCTGGGCCACGTACCCGGACACGGTCAGTCTGCTCCTCTACTACCACTTTACTCCTCACTCTCTGACTCCTACTCAGATCTGAACTCCACTCGACTCGAGCTCTGCCCGAGCTTAACTGACTTCCTTCTCCCGCCTCCAGGACTGTGAACTCCTCAGTGGGTGGGGCCAACCGCCTGGCTCTGTGGAGCCCCGCAAACGCTGTGTCGGTGCATTACCTTCAGGGACTCCACGTAGATGGATCTGTCTGGTCACAGGTAGGAAACCTTCTTTGTAGTCGTGACGCCACTCTCAGTATTGCGGTCAGTGGGGGACCGCCACTGCAGGTTAAGGGACGCCTGGGGCTGATGGTGAGTGCAGTTAGTTGGAATAGCCTCCTGAGAGTGAGGCAAGCCCCAGGGCCCTGTGTAGATGCGTAGAACTACAAGGCGCAGAATGACTCAACACAGGCAGGATGTCTTTCAGGGTTTTTACTCACAGTTGATGGCAGGGTGAGTGACCCGGGCGTAGCTGGGATGAACCAAGTGGGAACCAGGTGTCCTTCAGGCTGACTTGTGAGGGTGACTACTAACTCGCCTTCCTTAGCCCTTGGTGGTTTGGGGTAACCCCGACTTTGAGTCCCTATGAGGGTCACCCAGGGAAGATGCTGCAGCCTCTCTCCCCTTCGTTTGCCGTTTGCTTGTCGCCTGGACCAGGCCACTCCAGCTGCTTGCCTCCTGTGACCTATGGGCCCTAACTGTGGCTACGTGGCTGCGGCTTTTGTGGTGTTGTGGCGTGGGCTTTGAGAGCCCCACACCGGCAGGTTTAGCAAAAGAAAGCTGGATCTATCTCCGCTTCGGGATCTGCCGCCCGTTTGGGCCTGGTACTCTCTAGCAGTCTCCTTACTTCCCACTCCGTTGCTCTCTCTCTAGCTGAAGATGGATTTCGGGTAGCACTCCTAGTTGACCGTTCTCCCCCGTCGGTAGCCACTGCGCGGACGCTGTCAGACTACAGCAGCCCACGGGATCTGCTCCTCACTCGAGCTCCCTGGACTCTGCACTGCCTGGCTCACTGCCCCTCCTCTCCTGTTCTTGCCTACGCCACCTAGCAACCAGACTCTCTTACCACACCCCTTGAGAGGAGATGGAGGCTTTTGGCCCCCTCCACTATTCCAGTGGAGGTGAAGGCTTTTCCCCCTCCTGGAATCCCCAGGGGTCCTCTCATAGGTACATGTGTGAGACCTGATCACTATGCGCCTGTGTACCACACCCCGGTCAGCCTTCTGGATTACCTGTGTTGTACTGTCCCCAGCATGGGTGCAGTACTCAGTGGTGCCTGACCAGGTCAGGGGCGCCACATTCCCCCTTAGTTATCACCAGCACGTCCTCGGGCTGCAAGACAACATTTTAAAATGCATAAAACATTAAAACATGGTAAAACATTTTAAGACCACCAGCTATCATACATCACCACCCTCCACCCACAAGTCCGTTAACCACCCAGACCCTCTCACGTTGGCCGCGCCTTCAGCCACTTCTGGCAGGATCTTGAGGCGGCTTTCCTGGTCTGGTAGTTTCAGGGTATACCTGGCCTGGTGGAGTCGCGCCTTCAGCCACTTCTGGCAGGATGTAGAGGCGGCCCCCACAGTTGGTGCTGACCAGGTACCCTCTTTGTGGTGGAGAGCCAGGCCCCATAAACAGGCATGCTCTCTGGTCGCAGGTGAGCCAAGGCCCTATATACGGACGGGCTCCTCCTGGTTGCAGACGAGCCAAGCCCCTAAACAGGCTGACTCTGGTAGTGGTGCCTCTGGT
The DNA here is from genome assembly GCF_048569485.1 of Anomaloglossus baeobatrachus. Lineage (NCBI taxonomy): Eukaryota > Metazoa > Chordata > Amphibia > Anura > Aromobatidae > Anomaloglossus > Anomaloglossus baeobatrachus. Next base: position 438,615,211 of record NC_134357.1, on the reverse strand, counting down.
GTAACTATTTACACTGCGAGAGTTTGTGGCTATAGCCAGTTCATAGCCTTAAGGTTTATGGTTTTCTCACACAAGTTTATGTGGGCACATACTTAAACGTAAACGTTGCAAAACTTCAAACTTTTCAAAACTTTAACTTGCTGCATGCTTTCTTCTTGCTTTATGTGAACTTTGCTCCTGTTTCCTCCTTACCAGGGCTTGGGCCTGTAGGGCTGGGGCATCTGTTACTTCCTGTGCTTTTATCGTCTGTTTCTTGATCCTTTCTTTCCTCTTCTTCAGTGTCTCTGTCTTCATCTTCTGTTGTGACTGCAGGGCTTCTGCAAGGACTTCTAGGACATGGTGCAACATCTAGGGCATACCAGCCTCTTTCTCCCTGATGCATAGTGAACTCCACTGAGTCTCCTATCTTCAAATTTCTTCCAGGGTGTCCTCTGGGCAAATGGGCTCTCACATCCCTTCGATTGACGAAAATCCCTTCCTTCACACCAGGTGATACTATAAAGCCGTATCCTGATTTGAGGCTGAAATCTTCGACAATTCCTCGACGCAGGGGTCCTCTGATCTGGGGTTTGAACCTTCTCAGGAACCGTTTCTCCTCTAGGTCTCTGGCGGTGACTTCGTCTTTCTGCTCAGGAGATTGTGATGTTGGAGGATACTTTGTACTACCGCCTCGGCGCCGTGTCTTGCGGGCTGGATTCTGCGAAGTACAGCTTACAAGCTCCCAGGTGGGGCGGTTGGGCAGGTCTTCTTCAACAGGAGGTGTCAGGTCTTCCTCGTCCCAGCGGGAATATGGCAGCATCTCCGGCTCTGGGACTAGCACTGCTGCTGGCTCCGGGGGCAACTCCTCAGCTTCTTGCCCTCCTCTCCCCCTTAGTTCTTCGCTGCACTCTGGTCGTGGCAGCGCTGGGGATGAGTGTTCCTCAGCTGGCCCAGGCGGTGGACTCTTCGGCGTGGTTGCCGCAGGGGTTGCCTTAGGGGTGTGCGGAGGGAGCATGTACTGGTCCACCATCTCCTGTGGGAACTTGGCCTCCAGGTCAGCCTTCAGCTGCCAGTATGCGGGGTCCTCACCTACCAGGGATTTCCTAGTAGGGACTTCCTTAGACTGGGGAGCGGTGTCTGCTCTGGCCCTGCAGGCCGGGATAAATGGTGATGTAGTCTTTTCTTGGCGGGCCGCGCAGGGCATCGCTGCGGCGGCCTGGTCTTGGCGGGCCGCGCCTGGCATGGCGGCGGCCTGGTCTGTGCGGGCCGAGCCTGGCGTGGCGGCGGCCTGGATCTGCGTCGCTGTTGCGGCCAGTTCTTGGCGGGCTGGACTGGGCATTGCAGCCGCGGTCTGAATTGGCGTCGCATCCTCAATGGGGTCCGTGCAGGTGGAGCTGGGCGTCGCTGCAGTGATCGGGGCTTGACGGGCCGCACCTGGCGGGGCTGCGGCCTGGTTCAGCATCTCACTTGCGGCTCGGACGAGCGTCGCTGCTGCGGTGGGGTCTTGGCGGACTGGGCTCAGCAGGGTGGCAGCCTGGGTCAGCGTCACACCTGCGGCACGGATGAGTATCGCCGTGGCAGTCGGACCTTTGCGGGCCAGGCGGGGTGTCGCTGCGGCGGCCATTTCTTCTCTCTGCAGCAGCAGGCTTGTGGCTCCCTTTCCTTCCCGCCGTCTCCGGACGCTTCCGCTCTCTTCACAAGCGAGGTCAGAACTCTGCAGGGGATCTCTGGGTAGCCACACCTCTTCGTGGGCGGTAACTTCTTCCAGCGCGGGCTGCTGTTGTTTTTCAGCGCGCTTTTCATGGTGGCAATATGGCGGCGCTTCCAATTTTTCAAGCGGACCGCCCAGGCACATGGTCACCTGTCTCAACAGGTCTAGTCCTTATCCTGTTCGTGACGCCAGATGTGGAGCCCCGCAAACGCTGTGTCGGTGCATTACCTTCAGGGACTCCACGTAGATGGATCTGTCTGGTCACAGGTAGGAAACCTTCTTTGTAGTCGTGACGCCACTCTCAGTATTGCGGTCAGTGGGGGACCGCCACTGCAGGTTAAGGGACGCCTGGGGCTGATGGTGAGTGCAGTTAGTTGGAATAGCCTCCTGAGAGTGAGGCAAGCCCCAGGGCCCTGTGTAGATGCGTAGAACTACAAGGCGCAGAATGACTCAACACAGGCAGGATGTCTTTCAGGGTTTTTACTCACAGTTGATGGCAGGGTGAGTGACCCGGGCGTAGCTGGGATGAACCAAGTGGGAACCAGGTGTCCTTCAGGCTGACTTGTGAGGGTGACTACTAACTCGCCTTCCTTAGCCCTTGGTGGTTTGGGGTAACCCCGACTTTGAGTCCCTATGAGGGTCACCCAGGGAAGATGCTGCAGCCTCTCTCCCCTTCGTTTGCCGTTTGCTTGTCGCCTGGACCAGGCCACTCCAGCTGCTTGCCTCCTGTGACCTATGGGCCCTAACTGTGGCTACGTGGCTGCGGCTTTTGTGGTGTTGTGGCGTGGGCTTTGAGAGCCCCACACCGGCAGGTTTAGCAAAAGAAAGCTGGATCTATCTCCGCTTCGGGATCTGCCGCCCGTTTGGGCCTGGTACTCTCTAGCAGTCTCCTTACTTCCCACTCCGTTGCTCTCTCTCTAGCTGAAGATGGATTTCGGGTAGCACTCCTAGTTGACCGTTCTCCCCCGTCGGTAGCCACTGCGCGGACGCTGTCAGACTACAGCAGCCCACGGGATCTGCTCCTCACTCGAGCTCCCTGGACTCTGCACTGCCTGGCTCACTGCCCCTCCTCTCCTGTTCTTGCCTACGCCACCTAGCAACCAGACTCTCTTACCACACCCCTTGAGAGGAGATGGAGGCTTTTGGCCCCCTCCACTATTCCAGTGGAGGTGAAGGCTTTTCCCCCTCCTGGAATCCCCAGGGGTCCTCTCATAGGTACATGTGTGAGACCTGATCACTATGCGCCTGTGTACCACACCCCGGTCAGCCTTCTGGATTACCTGTGTTGTACTGTCCCCAGCATGGGTGCAGTACTCAGTGGTGCCTGACCAGGTCAGGGGCGCCACATTCCCCCTTAGTTATCACCAGCACGTCCTCGGGCTGCAAGACAACATTTTAAAATGCATAAAACATTAAAACATGGTAAAACATTTTAAGACCACCAGCTATCATACATCACCACCCTCCACCCACAAGTCCGTTAACCACCCAGACCCTCTCACGTTGGCCGCGCCTTCAGCCACTTCTGGCAGGATCTTGAGGCGGCTTTCCTGGTCTGGTAGTTTCAGGGTATACCTGGCCTGGTGGAGTCGCGCCTTCAGCCACTTCTGGCAGGATGTAGAGGCGGCCCCCACAGTTGGTGCTGACCAGGTACCCTCTTTGTGGTGGAGAGCCAGGCCCCATAAACAGGCATGCTCTCTGGTCGCAGGTGAGCCAAGGCCCTATATACGGACGGGCTCCTCCTGGTTGCAGACGAGCCAAGCCCCTAAACAGGCTGACTCTGGTAGTGGTGCCTCTGGTGTAACTATTTACACTGCGAGAGTTTGTGGCTATAGCCAGTTCATAGCCTTAAGGTTTATGGTTTTCTCACACAAGTTTATGTGGGCACATACTTAAACGTAAACGTTGCAAAACTTCAAACTTTTCAAAACTTTAACTTGCTGCATGCTTTCTTCTTGCTTTATGTGAACTTTGCTCCTGTTTCCTCCTTACCAGGGCTTGGGCCTGTAGGGCTGGGGCATCTGTTACTTCCTGTGCTTTTATCGTCTGTTTCTTGATCCTTTCTTTCCTCTTCTTCAGTGTCTCTGTCTTCATCTTCTGTTGTGACTGCAGGGCTTCTGCAAGGACTTCTAGGACATGGTGCAACATCTAGGGCATACCAGCCTCTTTCTCCCTGATGCATAGTGAACTCCACTGAGTCTCCTATCTTCAAATTTCTTCCAGGGTGTCCTCTGGGCAAATGGGCTCTCACATCCCTTCGATTGACGAAAATCCCTTCCTTCACACCAGGTGATACTATAAAGCCGTATCCTGATTTGAGGCTGAAATCTTCGACAATTCCTCGACGCAGGGGTCCTCTGATCTGGGGTTTGAACCTTCTCAGGAACCGTTTCTCCTCTAGGTCTCTTGCGGTGACTTCGTCTTTCTGCTCAGGAGATTGTGATGTTGGAGGATACTTTGTACTACCGCCTCGGCGCCGTGTCTTGCGGGCTGGATTCTGCGAAGTACAGCTTACAAGCTCCCAGGTGGGGCGGTTGGGCAGGTCTTCTTCAACAGGAGGTGTCAGGTCTTCCTCGTCCCAGCGGGAATATGGCAGCATCTCCGGCTCTGGGACTAGCACTGCTGCTGGCTCCGGGGGCAACTCCTCAGCTTCTTGCCCTCCTCTCCCCCTTAGTTCTTCGCTGCACTCTGGTCGTGGCAGCGCTGGGGATGAGTGTTCCTCAGCTGGCCCAGGCGGTGGACTCTTCGGCGTGGTTGCCGCAGGGGTTGCCTTAGGGGTGTGCGGAGGGAGCATGTACTGGTCCACCATCTCCTGTGGGAACTTGGCCTCCAGGTCAGCCTTCAGCTGCCAGTATGCGGGGTCCTCACCTACCAGGGATTTCCTAGTAGGGACTTCCTTAGACTGGGGAGCGGTGTCTGCTCTGGCCCTGCAGGCCGGGATAAATGGTGATGTAGTCTTTTCTTGGCGGGCCGCGCAGGGCATCGCTGCGGCGGCCTGGTCTTGGCGGGCCGCGCCTGGCATGGCGGCGGCCTGGTCTGTGCGGGCCGAGCCTGGCGTGGCGGCGGCCTGGATCTGCGTCGCTGTTGCGGCCAGTTCTTGGCGGGCTGGACTGGGCATTGCAGCCGCGGTCTGAATTGGCGTCGCATCCTCAATGGGGTCCGTGCAGGTGGAGCTGGGCGTCGCTGCAGTGATCGGGGCTTGACGGGCCGCACCTGGCGGGGCTGCGGCCTGGTTCAGCATCTCACTTGCGGCTCGGACGAGCGTCGCTGCTGCGGTGGGGTCTTGGCGGACTGGGCTCAGCAGGGTGGCAGCCTGGGTCAGCGTCACACCTGCGGCACGGATGAGTATCGCCGTGGCAGTCGGACCTTTGCGGGCCAGGCGGGGTGTCGCTGCGGCGGCCATTTCTTCTCTCTGCAGCAGCAGGCTTGTGGCTCCCTTTCCTTCCCGCCGTCTCCGGACGCTTCCGCTCTCTTCACAAGCGAGGTCAGAACTCTGCAGGGGATCTCTGGGTAGCCACACCTCTTCGTGGGCGGTAACTTCTTCCAGCGCGGGCTGCTGTTGTTTTTCAGCGCGCTTTTCATGGTGGCAATATGGCGGCGCTTCCAATTTTTCAAGCGGACCGCCCAGGCACATGGTCACCTGTCTCAACAGGTCTAGTCCTTATCCTGTTCGTGACGCCAGATGTGGAGCCCCGCAAACGCTGTGTCGGTGCATTACCTTCAGGGACTCCACGTAGATGGATCTGTCTGGTCACAGGTAGGAAACCTTCTTTGTAGTCGTGACGCCACTCTCAGTATTGCGGTCAGTGGGGGACCGCCACTGCAGGTTAAGGGACGCCTGGGGCTGATGGTGAGTGCAGTTAGTTGGAATAGCCTCCTGAGAGTGAGGCAAGCCCCAGGGCCCTGTGTAGATGCGTAGAACTACAAGGCGCAGAATGACTCAACACAGGCAGGATGTCTTTCAGGGTTTTTACTCACAGTTGATGGCAGGGTGAGTGACCCGGGCGTAGCTGGGATGAACCAAGTGGGAACCAGGTGTCCTTCAGGCTGACTTGTGAGGGTGACTACTAACTCGCCTTCCTTAGCCCTTGGTGGTTTGGGGTAACCCCGACTTTGAGTCCCTATGGGGGTCACCCAGGGAAGATGCTGCAGCCTCTCTCCCCTTCGTTTGCCGTTTGCTTGTCGCCTGGACCAGGCCACTCCAGCTGCTTGCCTCCTGTGACCTATGGGCCCTAACTGTGGCTACGTGGCTGCGGCTTTTGTGGTGTTGTGGCGTGGGCTTTGAGAGCCCCACACCGGCAGGTTTAGCAAAAGAAAGCTGGATCTATCTCCGCTTCGGGATCTGCCGCCCGTTTGGGCCTGGTACTCTCTAGCAGTCTCCTTACTTCCCACTCCGTTGCTCTCTCTCTAGCTGAAGATGGATTTCGGGTAGCACTCCTAGTTGACCGTTCTCCCCCGTCGGTAGCCACTGCGCGGACGCTGTCAGACTACAGCAGCCCACGGGATCTGCTCCTCACTCGAGCTCCCTGGACTCTGCACTGCCTGGCTCACTGCCCCTCCTCTCCTGTTCTTGCCTACGCCACCTAGCAACCAGACTCTCTTACCACACCCCTTGAGAGGAGATGGAGGCTTTTGGCCCCCTCCACTATTCCAGTGGAGGTGAAGGCTTTTCCCCCTCCTGGAATCCCCAGGGGTCCTCTCATAGGTACATGTGTGAGACCTGATCACTATGCGCCTGTGTACCACACCCCGGTCAGCCTTCTGGATTACCTGTGTTGTACTGTCCCCAGCATGGGTGCAGTACTCAGTGGTGCCTGACCAGGTCAGGGGCGCCACAGCTCCACCCCACTTGGTGTGGACATCAGCCCCTGGAGGGAGGCAACAAGGATTTGTGTCTGACTGATGTGCCTATCTCGGGGTGGGGTGTGTTGTTGCAGTACCTGTGATGACCTGGCTAGTCCAGGGCGCCACAGTTGCACCCTCTGCGACCGCGATTGTTATAATCTGGCAGTGACCATATGTATAAAGTATACAGATTTTATATTCCATTGATATAGTCTCATGTGAAGCGAATATAAAAGGCACAGAATAGGCTAAATATCTGGGATACAGGATGTTCAACGAGACTTGGTTTTAAGGTAAAATAAATTTTCCTGTTCTGATAAAAATAGTGCATGGTGTCTGAGGAGCTCATTTTAATCCAAGAACTAAAATATAAACATAGCCGCTATCTTCTAAAACCCACACCAAACCTATCCTCAGATTGTATTGGTTTAATGGAGCTGACTGCACTACCAGATGCAACCCGTAGACAGGTGTGGCGCTATTTCACAGACAACCCCTTTAAGGTCATCAATAAAGGGTTAAGACTTATTGGCTGCAGAAGACACGTGACTCCAGCGACTGTGAGGTTGGCAATAGCTTCTCCAGTGTTACCCCACAGGAATGCGGGAGTAGAGGCCACCACATAAGAGGAGCTTTGTACTCTCACACCAAGCAGGTGGAATGTCTCAGAAGGAATGGCAGTGCCCTGCCGCCCAGGCAGCGAAAGAATAAACAGTCTTTGTCTGCAGGTCATTAAATATAATCAAAGAGACGTGGCGAAATACTCCAGCAGATAAAAAGCTCTCCATGACTTTCTCAACCAGCCGTCCAGCAGCATGGATTTTGTCCGAACCTTGGAGCTGGCCATAGATGTAATATAGAACAATCAGTCCCACCCATCCATCATGGTGGCTATATTTTTGCTACAGTTTTACCATGATATTTTGGCAAATTACCATGAAAATATTTCCATTGTAAAACACTGTCCACGTCCAATATTTTTTAATTAAAAAAAAAAAAAAGACCCAGATTGATAGAAATTAAAGAAAAAATACTCACAGATTCCCATCAATCTTGTTGTGATGACTTCCCAAAACAGGAATATTTAAATGCTGCAGCCAATCACTGGCAGCAGCAGTGACCAGTCTGTCAGCAATTGGCTATAGCGGTCACATGTCAATCTGTCAGGATGACAAAGAAGTAGATACTGGCGGGAGCCAATGTCAGTAGGGGAGCGGTGGGAAGAGGTAAGTAATTGTCACGCACGGAAAGTTCTGTCCCATGCTTCGGCGCCAACCACCACCACAACCCTCATCATCCTCCCCCGGAGCAGAACCATCTTTGCTGTGACACCATCAGCCACGGAGGACATCACCCGCAGCGGCGGCTAATCCCTGGCCACGTACCACAGGTGGCGTCACAAGACAAACTACCTACCATCCCATCATCATCCACTTCCCTTTTATTGTACACCTCAGGGCCTTGAAGCCAGGCAGGGCCACCCGTGACATCCCCAGACCCAACATCACCGGTGCGGCGACGAGTATATTTAAGCCCTTGGCCCGTGGGTGCTTCACCGACAAGGGGTGAGACACACAACAAACATGGGTTTCACCACAACAAACAAAGGGTACACTGGGGACACTTTAACAACAGTGGGCGCTGGTGCTAGGGAAGGGGATGATGGGACATCTCCTGTACTCACCTGAGCTGCAACCTGCCAGTCCCTATTCAGGTTCAGCACCTGTCGCCATGCAAGATACCTGAAGCCCTGAAAGAACCGGCAATAACCCTGGGTAGTGAGTTGGTAGGTAAGGATCACTAGTCCCATCGCTGCACTAATACAATAAGAAGGGAAGGCACAACAGACAGGGAAAACAACAAAGGATAAAGCCCAGCTTCATGGCTGCAGTCAGACACCAGGACTGCAGAATACACTGCTTCACTGCAATAAGGGCTCAGCAGATCCTTCCACCTTGAGACCAAGCTTCACAATGAATTCAGAATAACTGGTGCCCTCTACTGGGAGATGTGACCATATATCTGGGGAAAGGAGTGGTCACCAACCGGAAGCACCTGAGGCCAGGAATCAGAAGCTGCTGGAAAGCAAAACTGACATTAACCCTTTCAGCACCAAAGGAAAGGGAATTCGATTAATGTGAGGAGTTCAGATGGCAAAGAGTGACTCTGGCCCAGATGCTATCACAAGTCTCTAGTAACAGAGAGATGGCCATGACAGTATTGCAACTTTTTTTTATTTTTACCTATTGTAAATATTTTAAGACAAATATCAAAATGGAAAACCCTTTTAAGTCACTGCTCAGTGTCAAACGAATACAATGAACTCCTTAGTGACAAAGCCTACCATCAAATACTATTCAACCAGAACATCAGTGAGCAGCTATAAAGTGCGTTTCTCAGCCTGGAGGACCCAGCATGTCCATGTATTACATAGAGAGCTTATTGAGCTCAATGGGTGCCATGCAATACTTTATTTTTCCTTTGGCAGTGCTGGAGGAGCAGTGAATACTTGTTCCTGCTTACTCCCTAGCAAGCAATGGCCGTTCTGCATCAGAAAAAGTGTCACTCATTTGTATGGCACTACAATGTCATTAAATGGAAGTGAGCTGCAGTACCGCACATAGCCAATAGACAATAGTGGCGCTGTATCTCGTAGAAAATAATTCTGTAAATCTCATACAACTCATAGGTTACATGGTCTGGGCCAATACTTTTATAGTAAAGCATTCACATATCACTATACCTCTGTATACCTCAGAGATCGTGCCAAGTGGTGAAAAATAATCCTTCCCTATTCAGCAAATGAAGGATCATATATGTAAGGTGGAGATTTTGTTGCATGTTGGAAAATGTACTTGTGTGATTAGAAGCATGTGTTGCCATTGATGCTGAGTATTTTATATTTTAATATTATTATAGCAGGGCCAGAAGTGGACGATGTCAGACAAACAAAAGGTTAATGTCCACCTATTACCACTAGACTATTCCATTTTTTAATATATTTTTATGGCCGCGTCATCTTTACTTTTTTGATACAGATCTACTGTCTCCCAGTATAAACCATAACATTCTGGTGATCTGTATTCACCACTAGGGGGAGCTTACGAATTTTTGCATACTGTATTATCAGTAAGCGCCTGAGCTCCCTCTAGTGGTGACTGCTGGTGGCCACAATGTCAATTTTTAAAGGAGTTGTCTCATCATTCAACAATAAAACAAAAAAAAATATTCAGCTCAGAAATGAAAACCATTAAAGAGTTATTCTTATCTGTAAAAGTTATCACTTATCCTTAAGATCGGTGATAACTTGGCTATGGGTGGGGCTTTGAAGGCAGTTACCCCGAAAGCAGGGTCTCACACCAATAGAGAATGGAGAGCTAAAATTCACTGTCAAAATGGAGCGGTGGGCGAACATGCACATCACAACTGTATAGCCATATACAGAGCTTGGCTTTTTCCAGCAGCCCCATACAGAATGAATAAAGTAGTGGTGTGAATGCCATGGCTCCATTCAGATGGCTCTATGCAGAGCGCATTTTCAAAATCGGAAAGAGTCCAAGCGCTTAGGATTAACCTAAATTCTAAAAATTGGAATATCCCTTTTAAGAGTCTCTTACATGGGTCGTATTTGTATATACTCTATATTCTATATAAATGATTGTTTGGGCACATACAGTGCCAATCACTGCCCCATGTAAAAGGGGCTAAACAAGCGCAGGACGACTATCACCGGTGTGGCACGGGTGATAGACAGTCATGTGGTGTCTGGTCATAGAAGGTCACAGTATCTGGCTGCGCAGAATATCCCTGACCTTCCATTGTTCCTGCTGTCAGTATTCTTTGGTATGGGTAGCTTTCCTGCTGGATTCATCTCTTTTTCCCTTTTGGACCCAGCAGGAGCTCGCCTTCCACCCAGTGAGGGACCCCATGGACCAGCAGTAGGTTCGGTCGGGGTTCACCATCTTCCTTTTCCCTAGACATAGGGTTTCCCTTCCCTTCACCTTTTGCTTGGTACTTCCCCATACCTAGCATGACAACGTTTGCTTTATCATCTAAGTGGTATTGTCCAGCTGCTTGTAATGCTCTGCAGTCATTAGATCACACCCTTCTACTGGTGGAACAGACGGGCACAGCTTGTGTATATACAACATTTATTCATGGGTTAATCAGCCATGTTTTGTACATCAGAATCTGTTTATTTTCTGGGCGGTAATACTGGCAGCTATTACAGGTCTACATCACTGCGCACGTAGGGTATCAGGTGTAGTGCCATCCCTCATATGTAATTCATCTGGATGGTGGTTCTGGCAGTACAATGTTATCGGGTGTATCTTATCAATATGCTAAGACATCTATAAGGAATAGACTAAAGGGTGCTTTACACGCTGAGACATCGCTAGCGATAGTACCCGCCCCCGTCGTTCATGCGACATTTGGTGCTCGCTGCCGTAGCGAACATTATCGCTACGGCAGCGTCACATGCACATACCTTGTCAGCGACGTCGCTGTGACCGGCGAACAATCCCTCCTTCAAGGGGGAGGTGCATTCGGCGTCATAGCGACGTCACTGCGGCGTCACTAAGCGGCCGGCCAATAGAAGCGGAGAGGCGGAGATGAGCGGGACGTAACATCCCGCCCACCTCCTTCCTTCCGCATTGCAGGTGGACGCAGGTAAGGAGATGTTCGTCGTTCCTGCGGTGTCACACATAGCGATGTGTGATGCCACAGGAACGACGAACAACATCATACTTGTGGCAGCAATGATATTAAGGAAAGGAGCGACGTGTCAACGATCACCGTTTTTGAATGATTTTGCGATCGTTGATCGTCGCCCATTGGTGTCACACGCTGCGATGTCGCTACCGAATGTGCATCACTAACGACGTGACCCCGACGATATATCGTTAGCGATGTCGCATCGTGTAAAGCCACCCTTTAATGTTTGTCCTTTCACATCATCCTGTTTTTCTAATCTAAATCTGTCAAAAATTCTGTACCTTATAGAGAAATGAATGGAGAGAGCCACCCCAGCGCAGACACCACTCTATTCCTGATAGTGCACATGGGGGATAGATGCTTAGCCTATGGCTATGCCAGTAATGTCCAACATGGGAATGTCGCGGGCAGAGGAGGGGACGCTGCGCTCACCCACTGCTCGGGTCCGGCTGCTGCTGCTCGGTGGCTCGAGCGGTGGGCCGGATCCCGGGGACTCGAGCGGCGCTCCTTGCCCGTGAGTGAAAGGGGGTAGTTTGGTTTAGGGATATTGTCCGTGACGCCACCCACGGTTGTGGTGAGGTTGTGACACCACCGCTGCTCTGGACGGGGATCCCGGGAGCGATGACAGGGAGCAGCTTGGATGTTGTTTCTCCCCTCCGTGGATAGGGGGGTTGGTTGTCCCGGGGCCCGGTGAGGGAGGGATGGCAGGCGGGCTACGGGGCCTGGTGAGGTGCAGGGTCGCGGGGGCAGCGCTGTGCCGCACGGCACGGTGGTACTCACTCAGCCAATGATGAATGCAAAGTCTCCGGTAAAATAAACGGCTGGATGGACGGGTCCCACAGACGGCTGCGGTAGCTCTCCCGGTAGGTTGGTGGTGACTGCCTTTCCCTGCACCTGTGTTATGTTCACGGTTCCAGTGGCTTCCCACCGGTAACCCGCTCCCCAGCTTGGATGGATGCTGAAGGAGCCCCTTTTGCCCGCAGGCTCTGGCCCTGGGAACTGTAGCCTTGGCGGTGACTGTATTTCCCTTCACGGTTTGAGATGTTGCCTTCAATCGGGTCTCGACTGCTGGGAAACCCCGGAGGTTCCCTTCGCTAACGGATTTGACCGGTTTTACGGCGACTCCTAGCCTGGTCGGGGTCCGTAGGCCCTGCCGAATGGTGCTGGCTTCTCTTCGCTCCCCGATCCGGTACCGGCGGGCCACCGCCCGTCCCCGGTCCTTACAGTTCACTTCAATCAGCCTCTCCTGCAGACGGTCACCACCGTCTGCCAACCTTGCTGTATGTGCCCGGGCCACGCACCCGGACACGGTCAGTCTCCTCTACTGCCACTTCACTCCTCAAACTCCAAACTAATCTGACTCCCTTTCCCGCCTCCAGGACGGTGAACTCCTCGGTGGGCGGGCCAACCGCCTGGCCCACTCCCTGGTGTGGACATCAGCCCCTGGAGGGAGGCAACAAGGATTTGTGTTTGACCTAGATGTGCCTAGCCGGGGTGTGGGGTGTGTTGTTGCAGTACCTGTGACGTCCTGGCTTGTCCAGGGCGCCACAGGAACACCCCTTTTAATAGAGCTTTACATAAATTAGCATTCTGTTTTCCTGATACAGAGTAAAGACATGGAATTAAAGGGGTTGTCAAGTACATTTTCTAAATGTTAATGTGCTCAGGGCGGTGGTAAAAGAAAAAGTTTGTGTTGTTTATTAATTTTAGCACCACCCTGTTCACATTAGCATGTTCATAAAATGTAGTGGATAACCCCTTTAAATGGCAAAATCTGGGGGTATATATAATTTTAAGCCTCTCCCCACCAATATTCATCATGTGCAGAATTATACTTAGCAGAACCAACGATTTTGTCATCTTTTCGATAATACTTTGATCCCTTACGATTATGGCGGCATTGTCTATGGCAGTACTGTGTTTCCCCGAAAATAAGACAGGGTTTTGTAATATTTTTTGCTCTGAAAGATGCACTAGGGCTTATTTTCAAGAGATGTCTTATATTTTTCCATGAACAATCCATATTTATTCTTGAACAAAAAAAATCAACATTTATTCAAATCTAATCATGTCATCACAAACTGGAACATCAACATTTTGTGTTAATCCTAATACTGATTCAGATGCACTTTCTTATTTGATCGGCTATTCCCATGGTGCAGAACCAGTCCTATAGTGGTGGGTACATACCATATTTGCAAAAGTTTTAAATTACCTGCTTATATGTATTAATTTATGCATTGCTAAGTTTAGCCCCAAAAGAAAGCGGGAAACCCCTAAAGAATCACACTTACCAGACCCCAAACAATTAGAGTTGACAAGTGAATGGGCTCTCACATACAAATCTGTGTCACTGTCAGGTCCCCCTGCATTCTACAGAGGTTGGCTCCGCCTAGTGACCGGAGGCAGTATCGCTCGCGCTCAGTGATACTGATAGCCGATCTGTTTGTGAGAGCTGCAGTGCAATGCAGCTGGAAAGGCAAGAATCTGACCGTGATGCAGAGCTCTGTGTAAGAGTCCATCCACCGTTGGCACTTGCCAACTGTAATTGTTTGGATCTGGTAAGTGCAATTATTTTTGGGGGGGTTGGGCATATCTGCTTTCTTCTGCTAGGTGTCTGCTTTCGTTGATGAAGAGTACTGCTGTATTCTTTAACTTTGTTAGCTGCTTGGACACTTCCTTATGGAACCACAGCTAGGCCTTATTTTTGGAGTAGGGCTTATATTTTATGCATACTCAAAAAACTTCAAAAATCCTACTAGGGCTTATTTTCCGGGTATGTCTTATTGTGGCGCCTCGAGACTTCAGTCGCCACAGGGTATTGCATCTGACTTAAGGTGCAGTACTCATCCCGGGTAAAGAAGAGGTTAACCACTGATTTTCACTTACACAACACACACATCTCAGGTGCAATCCCACTGGAAATGGGCTAAAGGTGGTTACCATAACAACGAGCTTTTCCCAGCCACTAAGGAGTCATCAGGAAGGTGGGGGCAGCACAGGGGAAGTGAGAGAACACACAGTTTTTACCTCAGAATAGTCTGAGACTCAGAACATCACGGTCGCTGTGGAGACTGCTTCAGAGCGTCCACAGTTAGGACCGGGCAGACTGGAAGGAGCAGGAGACAACCAGTGGAGCTGTGGGAAACAGGCATAAATACAGTCGCTGACGGGACAGCTTAGTTGTTCCCTTGGGACCGGTGCAGTTCAGGGTACCGCGGACCCTAAGGTGGCATATGCTTCAAGTTGCGCCACCAGAATCCGAAAGACAGGGGGATTTCATGTCCCTCTCGCCACCACAAGATTTCGAAGCACAGTAGCAACATAGAGCCCGGAGTCATGATCACGGTCAGGCTCCAAACTCGCGCTGCCTGCAGAAGGCACCTGAACTTTAACACCGATCAGGTGTCCCCAAGCACTTCAGGTCACGGGGATCCACACAGAAAGCAAATGGAAGGAAGGTCTCACACTTCCACAATACCAGTGGTGGCTTCTGAGGTACCCGGGATCGGCTGGGGCCCATCACGGTGGAAACCGGCACTCCTAGGGTGACAACTGAACTGTGAGTAAAAGACCTAGAATCGCAACTACTGTGTCAGCCTTTCATTGCCGGCACCGGCGCCCCGCGCTTCGGTGCCAACGGCCACTACTACCTCCATCATCCTCCCTGGGGCCTAGCTTCACCTGCGGGAAGCTGAACTATCCTAGCTGCGACACAATCCGCCCCAGAAGACTGCGACCGAAATGGCGGTTAATCCCTGGCCGCATACCACAGGTGGCATCACGAGACAACTCCCAACATCCTCATCATCACCCGTCCTCATCCCATTTCCAATTCCCCTATTGGTGTACACATCGGGGCCACGAAACCGGGCAGGGCCACCAGTGACATCCCAGACGCGACATCACCGGCCCAGGGACGAGTAATTCAACCCCTTGCCCCATGGGTGCTAAATTATTTTAGGGGCAACAGGGTATTTGGGCACTATATATTGTCTGTTTCTTAAGTTTTGTCCAGGGGTGTTCATAGGTCTGATAATAGACTGAGTAGAAAACACCCCCTCCCTTCTGATTTGAGATGTAGCCTGACATGGTGCATCACATATCAGAATAATTATTACTAAATATTAGAAATAATCAACTTAATTGAGGAAAATTGTTTTAAAATACGGATCAGTCCTACTAGAAACAAGGGGTTAATTTAGAATAATTGCAGACCTAGATGGAGACATTGTAGCAGACAATTGTTGAGGGGGGGTTTTAGGGTGCATTACAATATTTTTTGTGCCAATACTCTAAATACGAGGAGTGGTTAACCTTTAATTCTCACAAGTTCAACCAGACAGTCAACATAAAGTGAAATAACAAGTTCTCCGCTATGTCATATTTCTTTACAATGGGTCAAATGACACACGGGGTGTACAGGACAAATACTCACCTGCTCCGTACAGCTTACAGTCAGGACCCAGATAATATTTCAGCACGACAATCGGGAGTTTAGTTTCACTAAAGAAATAAGATTCTCAAAGAAGCCTCAAAAATAGTCCTTCTAATATCCTTATTACAATGGGCTAAAGAGATGAAAAGCTGGCGTGAAATGGGTTGTTAGAACATGTTGCGTATACTACTACTATAGTCTGTATTTTAGATTGATATATACAATTCTTCAAGATGTCTTAATAGTAGTTCTTCTGATATACCTAGTACTGTAGAATATAGAGAAGAAAAAGCTGGCGTGAAATGCGCTGTTTGAATATGTTGATTGTGCTACTCCAACAGTCTGTATATTACGGTACATTGATACTTACAATTCTTCAAGATGTAGTAGTAGTCCTTCTGAAATACCTAGTACTGTAGAATACAGAGAAGAAAAGCTGGCTTGAAACGCGTTGTACTTGAATATGTATTGTTTTCTGCTTGGTGTGAATACCATCTGAAGATGTCTTTCAAGCGGTCCTTCTGCTACTCCTAGGATCCTAGTCTAAAGAGAAAACAACTAGATGGAAACGCATTGGATTTTAATTTCCCATATGTGTATAACTGCTTGGTGTGAATCTGTCCATACAGAAACAAAGTTTTCAAAATGCTTTTAGGTATTCTTTTTACCTTGAATGCAATGATAAGGAAGGAGCAAGGTAAATAATGGGAGTGAAACGCGTTGCACATCTATATATAAGATGTATCCTAATGCTTGGAGTAAATCCATGAGGCTGTATATTACCGCCATGTACAGTATTAGTACATTCACCAACTTGTTCAAACACAAAATGCCTGGCAGCACAGCAATGTCTCCTCCAAACAAATCCATTTGTGAAACGGGATTGCCTGGAGCCATCGCTGGGTCACTAAACCACAAGGTATCAGACGCAAAGTGGATTTTGCTAAATGCAGGTTGAATAATTTCATAGTGTTAAGTAAGGTGCAAAATACCTGAGAGAATCAGTCTCCGGGATATAGCGCCAACATATTCCGCAGCTCTTTAGCTGGCATTATATAAATTATTATATCCTACTGAATGGCCTAAAAATATGCTAAGACAGAGGGGCGATAATGTGAGCCCTGCCCATCAATCTGACTTCTAAAAAGAGATGTAATTTTATTCTCTAACTCTCTCATTCTACTCTGTGTTTTATAATACATCTTTAGAAGGATCAGTGCTCCAAATCTCCTATTTCCCATCAGACAGCAAAAGAGTAAAGGCCCCGTTACACACAGCGACGTATCTAACGATATATCGCCGGTGTCACGGATTCCGTGACGCACATCCGGTATAGTTGCGACGACATTGCGTGTAACACGTACGAGCGACCGTTAACGATGGAAAATACTCACCAAATCGTCCATCGTTGACACGTCGTTCATTTTCAAAAAATCTTTGATTGTTGAGGATGCAGGTTGTTCGTCGTTCCCGAGGCAGCACACATCACTACGTGTGACAACGCGGGAACGACGAACTACAGCTTACCTGCGGCCACCGGCAATGAGGAAGGAAGGAGGTGGGCAAGATTTAACAGCTGCTCATCTCCGCCCCTCCGCTTCTATTGGGCAGCCGCTTAGTGACGCCGCTGTGACGCCGCACGAACCACCCCCTTAGAAAGGAGGCGGTTCGCCAGCCACAGCGACATCGCTAGGCAGGTAAGTCCGTGTGACGGCTCCTAACGAAATTGTGCGCCACGGGCAACGATTTGCCCGTGACGCACAACCGACGGGGGCGTGAGCTTTCACTAGCGATATTGCTAGCGATATCGCTGCGTGTAAAGCCCCTTTAATGATAATATTTTGACTGTAGCCATCACTGAAGACCATTTGAGTTCAAATTCATTATGCTATGAAATGTCAGTATGTGACGTACACACCCCCCTCTCACAGCGCACTGAGGGAGCGATCCTGCAGCTGAATACCCCTCCTACCCTTCATCTGTGTCTTCAGCAGGGCAGACACATGCAGGCTGCTTATTAGCCAACAATGTCACCCAAACTACATATGTGGACATTAATAATAATATTTATTTATTTCTGTTCTTAGGGCCAAAACTGAAAGGTTATAACCCAGAATCAGTGACCGAAAAGTGTGGTGTGTCCAGTCTGCAATATGGCGAATGAAAGCTTTACTGAAGCCCTGCACAAACTGAAGGAGATACATGACAAGGAAGTAATAGGTGAGCCAAGATGGGTAATATAGTGCTAATGAGTCTTCTGTAACAAGCCAAGCACCTATGTGAGCTGGACATCACCCACCTGGCCGACATGTTACTATTACCAGGCTGGAAACCTCTAGGAAACTATTAATGGTTGTGTCTATATATCATTTTTGTTATTCTGCAATACATTTTGAATGCAAAAAAATATGGTAATTTTTGGGCAAATTATTTTCCTAAAAAGTTTCCCACATTTTGTGTCTACAGCTCCTCTGTAGACCCACGTATCTTCATGTAGTTTCTGTTAATCTTTTCCACTGTTTCCCTTTTCAACTCTCCGTAGTAACAGATGCCCGCATTATAATTTATCATGGAAATATATACCGTATAATATATATATATATATATATATATATATATATATATATATAATTGCCTTATTCTGTCTGTCTGTCTGTCTGTCTGTCATGCTCCGAAATTGTGTCCTTACGGTGACACAAAGCTGATTGGCCGCTGGGCTCGCCATGGCCCCGCCCCCCCCCACGGATTGGCCTCTCGCCCCGGCTCTCTGCAGGCCCCGCCCCCCTCACGCAATGCACGCTCGCTCTGGCCCAACTGACACGGAGCCGCGACTCCCAGGTGAGTACACACACACATCAGATCACACTCACTCTCACACTCACTCTCACACATCACATCCACACACTCACAACATCCTGGGATATCGCTTGCTTCTACACCGGCTCCGTCAGGATCCCAGCAGCGCCACACATAACCTTGCGATGCTGGCATCTTGACGGAGGCCGTGAAAGCTGGTAACCATTATCCACATCGGGTAACTAAGGTCCCTTAGTTACCCGATGTGTATCATAGTTACCAGTGTACACCGGCTCACACTCACTCTCATACACACCTCACACACACATCACATCGCATCCACACATCAAGGTCCTGCAGCGGCGGAAAATACAGACACATAACAGCACACACACACACATACACACACACACACATACACACACACAAATCAGATCACACTCACTCTCACACACACATCGCATCCACATACTCACAACATCCTGGGATATCGCTTGCTTCTCGGCGGCGATACTGTGCTGTTGTGAGCTTCCAGGACCTGCGGGAGGATCACATGGCCAGAAGCATGTGATATCCCCGGATGTTGTGAGTATAAGCGCGTATGTGCGATATCGTCAGTGTCTGTGTGTGTGAGTGTATGCGATCGGGTGTGTGTGAGTGTATGCGATCGGGTGTGTGTGAGTGTATGCGATCGGGTGTGTGTGAGTGGATGCGATCGGGTGTGTGTGAGTGGATGCGATCGGGTGTGTGAGTGTCGGCAGAGGAGCACGGCGTGCTGGAGGAGGCTGGGAGCAGAGAGGCTGATCATGGGGAAGGCTGGGAGGAGAGAGGCTGATGCTGGGGGAGGCTGGGAGGGGGAGGCTGGGACGAGGGAGGCTGATGCTGGTGGAGGCTGATGCTTGGGGAGGCTGATGCTGGGGGAGACTGGGAGGGGAAGGCTGATGCTGAGGGAGGCTGGGAGGAAGGAGGCTGGGAGGAGAGAGGCTGATCCTGGGGAAGGCTGGGAACGGGAGGCTGATGCTGAGGGAGGCTGGAAGGAGAGAGGCTGATGCTGGGGGAGGCTGGAAGGAGAGAGGCTGATGCTGGTGGAGGCTGATGCTTGGGGAGGCTGATGCTGGGGGAGACTGGGAGCGGAAGGCTGATGCTGAGGGAGGCTGGGAGGAAGGAGGCTGGGAGGAGAGAGGCTGATCCTGGGGAAGGCTGGGAAGGGGAGGCTGATGCTGGGGGAGGCTGGAAGGAGAGAGGCTGATGCTGGTGGAGGCTGATGCATGGGGAGGCTGATGCTGGGGGAGACTGGGAGCGGAAGGCTGATGCTGAGGGAGGCTGGGAGGGGGAGGCTGGGAGGAAGGAGGCTGGGAGGAGAGAGGCTTATCCTGGGGAAGGCTGGGAAGGGGAGGCTGATGCTGAGGGAAGCTGGAAGGAGAGAGGCTGATGCTGGGGGAGGCTGGAAGGAGAGAGGCTGAGGCTGGGAGGAGAGAGGCTGATGCTGGGGAAGGCTGATGCTGAGGGAGGCTGGGAGGGGAAAGCTGATGCTGGGGAAGGCTGGGAGGACGGAGGCTGGGAGGAGAGAGGCTGATCCTGGGGAAGGCTGGGAGAGGGAGGCTGATGCTGTCGGAGGCTGATGCTGGGGGAGGCTGGAAGGAGAGAGGCTGATGCTGGTGGAGGCTGATGCTTGGGGAGGCTGGGAGAGGGAGGCTGATGCTGAGGGAGGCTGGGAGGAGGGAGGCTGGGAGAGGTAGGCTGAGAGAAGAGAGGCTGATGCACACACACACACACACACACACACACACGCGCGCGCACTGCACAACACACCACACACACACACTGGGAACCACAAACAACTGCCCTACACAGACACCCACACACACAGACAACGCTGCACACACACAACACGCAACACACAAACACCGCGGCACACACAAATATACGCACATACCGCACAACACACACATTGCACAAAACATACCTCCCCCCAAAACACACCACACACACACAAACCGCGCAACACACACAACGCTACAGACACACAGCGCTCCACAAACAACGCAACACACGCAACACACATACAACACCGCTCTCACCCCCCGTCACACCCAGACAACACCCAGAACATGTACAGCGCCTACACAAACACTTGGTAACTACACACAACAACATCTCTCTATATATATATATAACAAAAATCATACATGAACTACACAATACGTAAATTCTAGAATACCCGATGCGTAGAATCGGGCCACCTTCTAGTATATATATATAGCTCTGTACAGACAAGGAGGTATTTTTGCATTTCAATTTCAATCGGGTCAGGCGTTGTCACGAGTGGCCTTGCCCAGTTCCGTTGCCCCGAGCCGAGCAGTAAATGGTGGGGAAAGCGGGGCATTTAGGAAAGTTTGTCGTGATGCCACCTGTGGTCTACGGCCAGGGGGTAGCCGCCACTACAGAATTCCTTGCCAGGGCAGGTGTTATGGCAGCCGGGATGGTGTCGCTCCCCACAGGCGGAGCGGGCCCCGGGTGGATGACTGGGAAAACGGCGGTCCCTTGGAAGCGCCGGAGCGCAGGGTGACGGCGTCGCTAATCTGAGTCTGAGTCAGCAACTGTGGTTCCAGGTTCTTTTACTCACTGATTTTACAGCTGCACCCAGGTGCTGGTCTCTGCAGTTGTGGGCTCTTGTCAATCCTAGGCAAGTAAAGGGGTCCCCACCGGTGTTGGAAGAGAGAGAGAAAAGGAGAATGTCCCTGGTCTAGGATGTTATCCCTCCGCAGTTAGGTACCCTGGCCAAGCTCTCGCTCCAACCCCCGGGCCTAGTAAAGTCAAAGAATTACAGAAGTGTCTTGTCAGAACTATGGTCCTGACAGATCTCGGTGTGAGTGTGTTGCGCCTATATCTACCCCAAGTGGACCTCAGGTGGCTGCCTTCAGTGACCGGGGAAGTCCCATGTATCGTGATGGCCACCCCCTGCCTACCCTGAGTCATCCCACCCCGTGAGAAGGCTCTTGAACTGTATGTAGTGTGTGAATGTGGAACACCGGTGATTAATCCCCCCCTCTTACCTGAGATAAATACTGCACCTTAATTGAGGTGCAGTACCCTGTGGCGACCAGAGCCTCATGGGCGCTACACATGCATTGTAACAATTAAAAAAATGGTTGAAAAAGTTTTAGAGTATAGCGGTGTTGCTGTTCAACCGCAGTGGTGCTCTCAGCAGGGAACTGCAGGCAAACCCTTTACACTTGAATGAGTTCCCGTGTGTTGAATGATTGCCGACATGCTACATAAGTGCCGCCGCGATGAAGGAGTGCCACCACATTGAATGAGTGCTGGCACGCCGAGTGAGTGCCATTGCACTGAATAAGCGCCGCCGGGCTGAATGAGTGCCGCTGCGCTGAATGAGTGCCACCGTGCTGAGTGAGTGCCGCTGCACATTTATTGTTGGGATTAGTGGGGTCCCTGAGGTTGGACCTCTACCGAACACACAGTGCTGGCAAATCTTAGCGAACTTTCTTACCTACAGAATATTATATATTTTATATAAACTTTGCTAGCAGCATCTTCCATTCACCACTTCCACAATCATCTCAACAACAGGCAGCATTAATGATTTGTCTTGTCTGTCAAGGACAGGATGAGGCACGTCTGAAAACTTTGAGAAAAATGTTCTGGGAAACACAGCGTAGAATGGGCTGTGTTGGTTAAACGAGTACGGCTGGTGATGAGACCACATTGTTTTCCTGAGCGTTTACACAGGTCGGAGGAGAACCGCTCATGAATAGACTTGTCTCTCCGAGCACTCACTGGTTGTGTGGAACCTGGTGCTTCTGTGGCTTTATAGGGCTCTATCAGCAGCTCTGACAGCGCTCGATAGGGGAACTGGAGAATTGTTTGAACCATATTTATGTAGATCCTATACCTATCAATAAACTGAGCAAAAAATGTACCATATCCCGCTATGTCAAGTGTCTGCTACCATGTCCCCCAACAGAGAAGTGCCGTAGGCCCTACCCTGTAATCTCTCCCCTCCCATCTGCTATTGAGTGATGGCTGTAGATATCTCTGTGTAACAAGGAGTCCAGAAATGTAAAAAACAAAATAACTCCGTAATACCCCCACTGGCACTAACCTGCATCCAGCAAAGACTTTCCCTGGACTCAGTATAGAAAAGAAGCAGAGACATCGCCATTCAACCAGCAGCCAGATTGCTGTGGCCAGTGATTGGCTGCGGCGGTCAGGTGACATCAGATGACAAGCTGCTTAAGGTGACCTTACCGCTGCAGCTAATCATTTTACAGTGGAACCTTGGATTACGATCATAAGTTTCAGAAATGTGCTCTTAAACCAAGTTACTCTTATATCAAAGCAAATTTTCCCATAGGAAATAATTGAAACGTAGACAATTCGTTCCACAACCCAAAAATATTTACTGTATTTATACAACTTATTACAGTAATAAAAAATAATGTACTGTATTCATATAAAATTATTACAGTGCACTCATACAAAGTACTGTACAGTAAAAAACATATAAAGCAGATTAAACTGCACGTTGGCTTACAATAGAATTGTTGGTGTGCGAGAGGAACACTATGGAGAGAAAACATGATGAATAAATATGACAACCTTTATTCTAGTAGAATACACAAAAAACAGACCCCAAATCTATTCTCCCCAAAATAAGGGCAGAACTAAGCCAAATGTAGGGTAGGAATACTGCACACGCAATTAGGTTACAGTACAAGCAATGTGCTGCACTGGTTAGCAGAAAGAAAGTACAATATTGTATCCACAAATGCGAATTGATAGACCTGCTATATAGTATATACTGTACAATGCTATACTGTATACAGTACATATGTACAGAAAGTTGCCTCCAGAGCGGGTTAGATTGCGGTGAAACTAAAGGACAGAACCGGGAGTGTGCACTGTATTTGCTCTTCTTGTAAAGCATTGCTCTTAAACCAAGTTACAAATTTGTAAAAAGCTTTGCTTGTCTTGCAAAACGCTCTCAAACCAAGTTACTCTTAATCCAAGGTTCCACTGTATTGCCAAGTCAACTCCTAAAAAGGGCAGATGGGGAGTTTGGGAAGCATTCAATGCAGAGTTAGGAAACCACCAGTGGAGGAGAACTGCCATGTTTGGATTAAAGGGAACCTGTCACCAGATTTGGCGACTATAACCTGCGGCCACCACCAGTGGGCTCTTATATATAGGAATGCATTCTAACATGCTGTATATAAGAGCCTAAGCCGCTGTGTAGAACGTAAAAATCACTTTTATAATACTCACCTAAACGGTCGCTGGAGTTGGGTCATATGGGCGTCTTCATTCTCCGGTGCCAGCTCCTCCTCTTTCGCCCATCTTTGTTGTCCTTCTTCTGAATCCGGGGTGCATGATGCGTCCTACGTCATCCATACTAGCCAGCATTGAGGTCCTGCGCAGGCCTTGGATCTTATATACAGCACTAGCTGTAGTACCCAGGCATTGCTCAGGTTAGTAACTGTCTCTCTGTCTCTCTGTCTCTCTCCTAGTCTCTGTCTGTGTGTCGCTGTCTGTCTGTCTCTTTGTCTGTCACTTTCATTGTCTGTCTGTGTCTATGTCTCTGTCTGTTTCCATTTCTCTGTCTGTGTTTGTATCAGTCTATCTCTCTCTATTTCTGTGTCTCTGTCTGTCTCTCTATCTCTGTGTCTGTCTCTATGTCTGTGTCTGTCTGTTTCTTTCCCTGTCTGTCTCTTGGCCTGTCTGTCTCTTGGCCCGTCTGTCTCTTTCCAGGTCTGTCTCTTGGCCCGTCTGTCTCTTTCCAGGTCTGTCTCTTTCCAGGTCTGTCCCTTTCCAGGTCTGTCTCTTTCCAGGTCTGTCTCTTTCCAGGTCTGTCTCTATCCAGGTCTGTCTCTATCCAGGTCTGTCTCTATCCAGGTCTGTCTCTATCCAGGTCTGTCTCTATCCAGGTCTGTCTCTTTCCCCGTCTGCCTCTTTCCCCGTCTATCTTCGTCTGTCTCTCTGTCTCTTTCCCTATCTGCCTGTCTCTGTATGTCTCTTTCTTTGTCTGTCTCTATCTCTCTGTTTCTTTCCCCATCTGTCTCTTTCCAAGTCTGTCTTTGTCCATCTCTTTATCTGTGTCTTTTCCTGTGTGTCTCTTTCCCTGGTGACAGGTTCCCTTTAATGCTAGGGTTACATGGTGATGTGCTGTGTGACAGCAGTTCTTTAACAAGTTGCATGACCAAAAACATTTGTGCAACTTGTCTGTGACTTGCTGTAAATATAACAGCCATGTTGCATGTTGTGTGCGATTTGCATTGAAGTCTATGGCAAACATGTCATGTGCAACACGTTTGGTAACATATGCGACTCTGTTTTACAGAATGTTGCAGGTCGCAATATTATAAGAAATCATTATATCCAATGTCGTAATGTGTCACTGTGACTTCATAGTCACGTGACACGTTGCTGTGTGGCCCCGGCCTAAAACGTCTTTTCCTCTGCACCACCTGCTGTATGGAACTTCAGTGTGTACTGGGTAATAGTGCACCATGCAGCTTAATTCAGTGGCTGTGCGGAGAGATCAGGTATGTTGGGCTTCATCATTTTATTTTAACGGACCACTCCAGTGTTTGTTTTTTTCAGCACTGGAGTAGCTCTTTTAATCTAAGTCCACTGTCTCATAGTCACCCTCTGCCGCACTCAGCTTTTACTGATGCCATTCTGGTCCCATGGTGCCATCTTGTGACCTCACTTCTGACTGGCCGGACATCAGAAGTTACGCCACAAGCTCTCAGTGCCCGTCTATGAGAGCCAGAACGAGGCTCTCATAGACTCATTTTGAAGAGTGACCTCAGGTGCGCACCATGAATCACTGGTGAAGCCGGCAGGTCACAAACTGCAGAAAGCCGACCGGATGACTGTGAAAGAAGATGAAGACAGCGACATGTAAGTGCTGTATATGAGTAGCATCAGGAAACTTAGATTTAAAGCACTACTCCAGCCCCTAAAACCCAATAAAGTTTTTTGTAGTCTGTTTTCTTTGGTGGTTTCTTTTTTTAATCTGTCTATACATGATTACGGGGGTGGTCTGAGCTTGTCTATAGCATTTAGATGTAACGGGGGCAGGGGGCGCCTCAGGGGGTGTAGTCGCGGTCTCCCGCCCAGGGGGCAGCAGGCTGACCCCCGGCCCGGCCGTCACTGTTAAAACAGAGGTGTTGTTTGTGGGGCAGAGTGTAGGTGGCAGGGACGCTTCCATGTGGGCAATTTGCTTCTCGGTGACACCTTTCTCTCTCAGCTCACAGGCCTCTTCACCACTCCCAGTAAAGAGCCACAGACAGGCAGTTGGTGAACTAAGAAACATTTTATTGAACACAGCTTCCACTCTTCTTTACACCTTTCAGCATCAAGTCACTTTGGTTTACAGGTTAAACTTCTTGCTGACGGTTTCCTCTTTCCCTCGCCTGCAGGGGACATGCGTTAACCCCCTAGTAGCTGCACACTGAACCCTGTTTCACTGTAGGGCAGATCTAGCACACTCTACCGGCTCCGGATAAGTTCTCACCTCTCCACTTCTTTGCCGGGGAACTACTTCACTTGTTTTCTACGGGCGTTCCCATTTACCTTCACTTCTTTGTCAGGGCACTACCCTTCGCCTGCAGGGGCCACTTGTTATCCCCCTGATAGCTGCACTGCACTGTAGTACACACTACCGGCTTTGGGACTAGTCTTGACTCTTCCACTTCTTCTGCCACTGCAGCACCACTTCCACACTCTGCCCCGTCACCTCAGACTTCTTTCTTCCGTCACATCTCACTGCACACTGCACTCTGCATTCAGAACCCTTCCTTCCCCACCTAGGCTGCCCTGCCCCTTCTTCCCTGCCACTGTTACCAGGGGAACCACTGCTCTACACTGGCACCTAGTGGGGAAACAGTTTATGACAGGTAACATTTTACCATCAACATTTACAATTTGCCACCATACTACTGAGGCGTCTTCAGGGGGGGAAAAAACGCTCCTTCACTACCAGGGGTCCGACTACCCCTTACATAGAGATACAGAACCCATTTGGACAGGGTGCTGAACCATTGGCATCTAAAGGAGAAGTTTCTAGCCATGCTCTTTGAGCTGTGCAGAGAGGGGGAGGAGGTGAGCTGTAGCCATATTTGGAGGCAATACCCATCATTGTAATCCTGCCTCTACAATGAGATGACTGCTGACAAGTGATCTCTACAGAACAGGACATATGGGCTTAATATTAGGCTACGTGGCCAGTGTGAAAATAGCAAGAATTATGATTTTTTTTTTTTCGATATAGTAATATGGACAATGTATTAAAATAAAATTGACATATAAACCTAATTTGAACAATAGTCCATTTGTTGATAGCACATTACCTCTAAATTAGCTGATAAAGAGCAAGCCGCCCATATACCATTGCTTCACAGGGAATACAAATATTGTTATGACTATTAAATGTAATTCACGGAAATAAAAGGGAGTGAAATCCTTTGTATATGTAAGATTTGTGCCTATGCCTAGAATAAATCTATCATGTTATAGAAGTCCTGGTATTGCAAAATGAATGTGTAATGTTGCTGCTATATGTCTTTTCCATATACAATGATAAATAAGGATAAATTAACCAAATCTTAGGGGGCTGGCCACCTTATCTTACCAAATATGTTGGTGCCATGATTTTGTGGAAGTATTAGGCTGCTTTCACACTGTATTCCTCTCCCCGTTCACTGGTCCCATCGAGGCTTCCGTCCAAACCCGCCCGCAAACGGGTTTCGAACATATGTGCCGACGGGGCCACTGGCTATATGATGCAGAGGGAGTCGCTGTGTGCTATGTCGTGCACCATTTTCGGGAGCATACCCTTACTGGAGGCGAACACCCAGATGTAGTAGACTGCGTCTGGGTGTCTGCCTACAGTAAGCGTATACTCCCGAAAATGGTGCATGAGTGAGCACACGGTGACTCCATCTGCAACATTATAGTCAGTGACCCTATCTGTGCTACGTCCTAAACCCATTTTACTGGGGGTTCGAATGGAAGCCCCAACGGGACCACTGTACGGGGAGCGGAACGCAGTGTGAAACCGACCTTACAGATTATTCTCCTCCTTCTGTGTCACCCAGGGAAGGGGGTACTCGGTCCCGGGCAGTAACAAATGGGAATGTCACTCTGGTGGCCATTGCCCAGTCCCGTGCCCTGGGGATGCTTAATAAAAGGGGGTATTTAGAGGGGATAATAGAGTTAGTGTTCGTGATGCCACCTGTGGGTTGTGGTTAAGATTGGAGAACCGCCGCTGCTCAACGTGGGTACTCCCAGGGATGGTGGTAGTGGCAGCTATGGTGGTAGGCCCTCCGCAGTTAGGGAGATGTATGGTGTATAATGATGGAGACCACACCGGTTAACTTTAACTGTCTCTACTCACATGGACCCTCGGCTTGCTGGTTCCGGTCCCTGGAGTATCAGTGCCAATTTAATGACCCAGGTTGCTCTGTCCCCAGCAGTCTCTGTAGATTGAGTTCCCATAGCATGGAGCGTTTGGGAACCCAGACTGTCCCTTTTGGGGTACAGTCTCCTTCTCTGTACAGCAGGCAGTGCGGACCCTGCGGGGAGGTAAGTGTCTGAACCCCGATCCTAGTTTACTGCTGATGCCCCCGGATTATTTGGTTCGATGAAGTCCATGAAGGTATCCTCACCATGCAGGTATTTATCAAACCGTTTGAAACTTGACATTTGACCTAGGGCCCTGTGCCCCATGCGTGCTCCGGTCCCAGCGGTATCTCGGTACCCGTTCTGGTGACCTCTTTCCTGTGCCCCCGGGGTCACCGTTACACGGACCCAGCTCAGGCACGTCCGCACACCTCTCCTGACAACATTCTGACAGACTGCTTCTGTGTCGCCTCCGCGTCAGCAGCCGGGCTGCTCGGATCCGGATCCGCGGTGGCTCAAGAGGGCTCCGGACCCGGGGGTCGTACGGCTCCTCAAACCAAGGGGGTTATGTACAGGGGATGGTGTGGAAAGTTTGTGATGCCACCCGTGGTGCGTGGTAAGATGGAGTACCACCGCTGCATTTGGGAGTACCCGGTGGCGATGGTATGGGCAGCTAGGTGTTTAACCCCTCCACAGGTAGGGGGATGCCCCGGGACTCGATGAAGGTGACGGGGGTGTGCCGTTGGGACGGTAAGGGTCATGTGCGTACTCACTCAGTCCAATAACGCTGACACCGACAACTGTAGTAAACCAAAGTTCTGGTCACCGCTGCCGCTGAGAGGGAGCATGCCTGGGTCCTGTCCCCATTGGTGTTGCCTGTTGGCCTGTGACCTTTTCCCGTGGCACCTTGACTTCTAGTTGGTCCCTTTAGTCTGAAACTAATCGGGTCCCGCTCCCTAGTATGGCTAACTGGGTGAGCTTGCTCTCAGGGTTCACTCTTGGGATTTTCTAGACCGTGTAGTGTAAAGTCCTATCCCCCTCATTGCGCTAGTACCCCGATTTTGGAGTGGGTGGAGAACGGATCTTGATGGCTCCATCCTCGTCAGGTAAATTGTCAGGACGCTTGAAGCTACTCCCTGACCTAGGGTCCACGTACCCCGTCGTGCCCTGGCCCCTGCCCGCTGATGGCACAAGGCCACCGGCTGTCCTCCTCGACAGTCCGTGCCCCTTGTCACAATCCCCTGTGACCGGGGTCCAGCTCCTACCAGGCCCAGACCAACGTCTGCCACCTAGTAGTTAATGGAGCCCAGCACCTGACCTCTCCTCTTGAGAGTCACTCCTCAACTGAACTGTCTCCTGACACTCCTGACCCCCCCTTACCAATCCCCAAGTGGGCGACCCTATTCCACTCAGGCCGTCCACTGGTGTGTCTGGTGGGTGTGGTGCAGAGTGTTCCTAGGATTTTGATTAGCTTGTTCTTGGCAACATCAAAGGTGAGGGACCCGTAACTAAGGAAGGAGGAGGTGGATATTGCACAGAAGGACAGATTGCACAATACCCTGTGACGACCTGATAGGCCAGGGCGTCACACGTCCTGTTCTCTCACAGACTGGCCTGCCCCCCTCCCACCAGGTGGTCTAGTCCCTGGGTTCGCTCTGCCCACTGGGTGGCCCTCCCACTAGCCCTGGTGTAAGTGGCAACTGGGATTTTTATGTGTGTGTTGCGGTTGCTGGCACTGGTGTTACAGGTCCCAGGGGGTAGGTCCTGCATCCCCAAGAGGATGCAGTTCCCTGTAGTGCCCTGAGGGTCTCAGGGGCGTTTCACTTCCTCATATACTGCACACAGCTTTCTAGTCCACAGAATGGCCGGTGATGGATTTGCTTGTGACCAGACCTGTCCATCAGGAACCTCCAATGGAAAAATACTGTACATGGGAAAGCTGTTTTTCAAGGCTGTTGAACAGGTCTGGTCATAAGCTCCTCCATCAGCTGCCATTCTGTGGATGGAAGGGTTGTGCAGTCTATGAAGAAGGAAGTGCAGGAGGAGAACCTGTAAAGCAATACACTTACCGTATATAGGTAGGTGCCAAAACAAATCTTGCCCCTAACTCATTTGTTAAAATGTGAACAATCCCTTTAAAAAAAAAAAAAAACAAGCAAGCAATCAGTCCCTATCCATAGGGTTCAGCTATCAGGACACACATGGCTATGTAGTTTTAGAACAGTTGATGAACCGCAGATTGTAGATCATTGATTTAGAACTTTACAACATGTCTTTCTACCTTAGAACCAGCTAGAACATTACGGATCTTTTCAACCTCCCAAATTTCAGTCAATGCGGACTATCTAAAACTTTATGAATACAATTCCAGTCTAGCACCATATAGAAATAATATGAAAACTGGACAATTGATGAGAGGTTGAAGTATGTGGTGGCACGCTCACCCACATGTCTATATATATATATATATATATATATATATATATATATAATATATATACATATATGTATTATAGTCGTGAGGCTGCTCAGGTTGAGTACCAGACACATCTCTCAGGTCATACCACCTTCTACAGTTTGACCAGCGTCCTGTTCAACCAATTCTAAGTTGACCTTAGGACCATCTTCCCATACTACATGTTTGTACATAGTCTGGTGGATTTGCGGGTAACAACACTGTAATTTAACCCCTTTAAGCCAATATCGTCTGCGAGGTGTGAGTAGACGTTTCATCACCTAACATGAGACGTAGGTACGTGGAATTTAACAATTTCTTTCAATGTCACATTTTCGGAGAACACTGGCACAGTGTAAGTTGAAGTGCAAATAGCTGTTGCAGTTGTGTAAAAAGCCAGAAACCCGACAGACAGGTTTGTCACGTGTCACAAGTCGTTAAAGGAAAGAAAATTTTCTCATTATTGAGTAGACATTTAGCAATGTGTGTGGCACAAATCTCAGACAGCGGAGGTATTAAAGCTATGCTGTGAAACACACGGCTGCCTTTATTATTCACAGGGAAATTCAGTCATCAATGCAGAAGTTGGCAAGCTTTGTAAAAGGAACGATCTCTTCCTCACCAGCCAAGAAACTGCTGTTGACAGGTTCTACAAACTCTTATACAGTCAGGGCCGTATTTGCCACTAGGCACCTGTGGTCCCGTGCCTAGGGCGGCACGTTGAGGGGGGGCGGCACTTTCTGGCAGCAAAAAAAAAAAAAAAAAAAAATATATGTAAATTTTTTTTTTTTTTTTTTTTTTTTTTACATCCCCGCCCCCCGCCCCTCCCTCCGTTGCACTTCGCTGTGTTCTCAGGGGGGAGGGGGGGTTGAGAGGGAGAGGAAAGACGCACTTCTGTCTCTTTAAATACACGGAGGGCACCAGGCATAGTGAGCTGATTAACCCCGGAAGTTCCAGCACCTGCACTTCCGGGTCAGAGGCGCGCGGGCGCGCCAATCAGCTCACTGCCCCGTGCTGCAGCGTCCAATTCTGCAGACAACACACGCCGCGGAGGAGGACGCGACTGGAGCTGGAGCCAGCCAGGAGAAGAGGATAATAGCAGAGCAGGGCAGCAGGCACCGGAGCAGGTATGCGTAAGGCAGAGCCTAGAATGTATGGGCACCTTACAGGTTAGTTGATGATCGTTGCGATGCCTCTTTTTGGCTGGGGGGAGGCTGGGAAAAGAGAGAGGCTGGGGGGGGGAGGCTGGGAAAAGAGAGAGGCTGGGAAAAGAGAGAGGCTGGGGGGGGAGGCTGGGAAAAGAGAGAGGCTGGGGGGGAGGCTGGGAAAAGAGAGGCTGGGGGGGAGGCTGGGAAAAGAGAGGCTGGGGGGGAGGCTGGGAAAAGAGAGGCTGGGGGGGGAGGCTAGGAAAAGAGAGGCTGGGGGGGAGGCTGGGAAAAGAGAGGCTGGGGGGGAGGCTAGGAAAAGAGAGGCTGGGGGGGAGGCTGGGAAAAGAGAGGCTGGGGGGGAGGCTAGGAAAAGAGAGGCTGGGGGGGAGGCTGGGAAAAGAGAGGCTGGGGGGGAAGCTGGGAAAAGAGAGGCTGGGGGGGGAGGCTGGGAAAAGAGAGGCTGGGGGGAGGCTGGGAAAAGAGAGGCTGGGGGGGGAGGCTGGGAAAAGAGGCTGGGGGGGAGGCTGGGAAAAGAGAGGCTTGGGGGAGGCTGGGAAAAGAAGTTGGGGGGAGGCTGGGAAAAGAGAGAGGCTGAGGCTGGGAAGAGAGAGGCTGAGGCTGGGGGGGAGGCTGGGGGGAGAGAGAGGCTGAGGCTGGGGGGGAGGCTGGGGGGAGAGAGAGGCTGAGGCTGGGGGGAGAGAGAGGCTGGGGGGGAGGCTGGGGGGAGAGAGAGGCTGAGGCTGGGGGGAGAGAGAGGCTGGGGGGGAGGCTGGGGGGAGAGAGAGGCTGAGGCTGGGGGGGAGGCTGGGGGAGAGAGAGGCTGGGGGGGAGGCTGGGGGGAGAGAGAGGCTGAGGCTGGGGGGGAGGCTGGGGGTAGAGAGAGGCTGGGGGGGAGGCTGGGGGGAGAGAGAGGCTGAGGCTGGGGGGGAGGCTGGGGGGAGAGAGAGGCTGGGGGGAGAGAGAGGCTGATGCTGGGGGGGAGGCTGGGGGGAGAGAGAGGCTGGGGGGGAGGCTGGGGGGAGAGAGAGGCTGAGGCTGGGGGGGAGGCTGGGGGGAGAGAGAGGCTGAGGCTGGGGGGGAGGCTGGGGGGAGAGAGAGGCTGGGGGGGAGGCTGGGGGGAGAGAGAGGCTGGGGGGGAGGCTGGGGGGAGAGAGAGGCTGGGGGGGAGGCTGGGGGGAGAGAGAGGCTGGGGGGGAGGCTGGGGGGAGAGAGAGGCTGGGGGGGAGGCTGGGGGGAGAGAGAGGCTGGGGGGGAGGCTGGGGGGAGAGAGAGGCTGGGGGGGGAGGCTGGGGGGAGAGAGAGGCTGAGGCTGGGGGGGAGGCTGGGGGGAGAGAGAGGCTGGGGGGGAGGCTGGGGGGAGAGAGAGGCTGGGGGGGAGGCTGGGGGGAGAGAGAGGCTGAGGCTGGGGGGGAGGCTGGGGGGAGAGAGAGGCTGGGGGGGAGGCTGGGGGGAGAGAGAGGCTGAGGCTGGGGGGGAGGCTGGGGGGAGAGAGAGGCTGGGGGGGAGGCTGGGGGGAGAGAGAGGCTTAGGCTGGGGGGGAGGCTGGGGGGAGAGAGAGGCTGGGGGGGAGGCTGGGGGGAGAGAAAGGCTGAGGCTGGGGGGGAGGCTGGGGGGAGAGAGAGGCTGGGGGGGAGGCTGGGGGGAGAGAGAGGCTGAGGCTGGGGGGGGGGCTGGGGGGAGAGAGAGGCTGGGGGGGAGGCTGGGGGGAGAGAGAGGCTGAGGCTGGGGGGAGGCTGGGGGGAGGGGGAGGCTGGGGGGAGAGAGAGGCTGAGGCTGGGGGGGAGGCTGGGGGGAGAGAGAGGCTGGGGGGGAGGCTGGGGGGAGAGAGAGGCTGAGGCTGGGGGGGAGGCTGGGGGGAGAGAGAGGCTGGGGGGGAGGCTGGGGGGGAGAGAGAGGCTGAGGCTGGGGGGGAGGCTGGGGGGAGAGAGAGGCTGAGGCTGGGGGGGAGGCTGGGGGGAGGGAGAGGCTGGGGGGGAGGCTGGGGGGAGAGAGAGGCTGAGGCTGGGGGGGAGGCTGGGGGGAGAGAGAGGCTGGGGGGGAGGCTGGGGGGAGAGAGAGGCTGAGGCTGGGGGGGAGGCTGGGGGGAGAGAGAGGCTGGGGGGGAGGCTGGGGGGAGAGAGAGGCTGGGGGGGAGGCTGGGGGGGAGAGAGAGGCTGGGGGGGAGGCTGGGGGGAGAGAGAGGCGGAGGCTGGGGGGAGAGAGAGGCTGGGGGGGAGGCTGGGGGGAGAGAGAGGCTGAGGCTGGGGGGGAGGCTGGGGGGAGAGAGAGGCTGGGGGGGAGGCTGGGGGGAGAGAGAGGCTGAGGCTGGGGGGGAGGCTGGGGGGAGAGAGAGGCTGAGGCTGGGGGGGAGGCTGGGGGGAGAGAGAGGCTGGGGGGGAGGCTGGGGGGAGAGAGAGGCTGAGGCTGGGGGGGAGGCTGGGGGGAGAGAGAGGCTGGGGGGGAGGCTGGGGGGAGAGAGAGGCTGAGGCTGGGGGGGAGGCTGGGGGGAGAGAGAGGCTGGGGGGGGAGGCTGGGGGGAGAGAGAGGCTGAGGCTGGGGGGGAGGCTGGGGGGAGAGAGAGGCTGGGGGGGAGGCTGGGGGGAGAGAGAGGCTGAGGCTGGGGGGGAGGCTGGGGGGAGAGAGAGGCTGGGGGGGAGGCTGGGGGGAGAGAGAGGCTGAGGCTGGGGGGGAGGCTGGGGGGAGAGAGAGGCTGGGGGGAGGCTGGGGGGAGAGAGAGGCTGAGGCTGGGGGGGAGGCTGGGGGGAGAGAGAGGCTGGGGGGGAGGCTGGGGGGAGAGAGAGGCTGAGGCTGGGGGGGAGGCTGGGGGGAGAGAGAGGCTGGGGGGGAGGCTGGGGGGAGAGAGAGGCTGAGGCTGGGGGGGAGGCTGGGGGGAGAGAGAGGCTGGGGGGGAGGCTGGGGGGAGAGAGAGGCTGAGGCTGGGGGGAGGCTGGGGGGAGAGAGAGGCTGGGGGGGAGGCTGGGGGGAGAGAGAGGCTGAGGCTGGGGGGGAGGCTGGGGGGAGAGAGAGGCTGGGGGGGAGGCTGGGGGGAGAGAGAGGCTGAGGCTGGGGGGGAGGCTGGGGGGAGAGAGAGGCTGGGGGGGAGGCTGGGGGGAGAGAGGCTGAGGCTGGGGGGGAGGCTGGGGGGAGAGAGAGGCTGAGGCTGGGGGGGAGGCTGGGGGGAGAGAGAGGCTGGGGGGGAGGCTGGGGGGAGAGAGAGGCTGAGGCTGGGGGGGAGGCTGGGGGGAGAGAGAGGCTGGGGGGGAGGCTGGGGGGAGAGAGAGGCTGAGGCTGGGGGGGAGGCTGGGGGGAGAGAGAGGCTGGGGGGGAGGCTGGGGGGGAGGCTGGGGGGAGAGAGAGGCTGGGGGGGAGGCTGGGGGGAGAGAGAGGCGGAGGCTGGGGGGAGAGAGAGGCTGGGGGGGAGGCTGGGGGGAGAGAGAGGCTGAGGCTGGGGGGGAGGCTGGGGGGAGAGAGAGGCTGAGGCTGGGGGGGAGGCTGGGGGGAGAGAGAGGCTGGGGGGGAGGCTGGGGGGAGAGAGAGGCTGAGGCTGGGGGGGAGGCTGGGGGAGAGAGAGGCTGGGGGGGAGGCTGGGGGGAGAGAGAGGCTGAGGCTGGGGGGGAGGCTGGGGGGAGAGAGAGGCTGGGGGGGAGGCTGGGGGGGAGGCTGGGGGGAGAGAGAGGCTGGGGGGGAGGCTGGGGGGAGAGAGAGGCGGAGGCTGGGGGGAGAGAGAGGCTGGGGGGGAGGCTGGGGGGAGAGAGAGGCTGAGGCTGGGGGGGAGGCTGGGGGGAGAGAGAGGCTGAGGCTGGCGGGGAGGCTGGGGGGAGAGAGAGGCTGAGGCTGGGGGGGAGGCTGGGGGGAGAGAGAGGCTGGGGGGGAGGCTGGGGGGAGAGAGAGGCTGAGGCTGGGGGGGAGGCTGGGGGGAGAGAGAGGCTGGGGGGGAGGCTGGGGGGAGAGAGAGGCTGAGGCTGGGGGGGAGGCTGGGGGGAGAGAGAGGCTGAGGCTGGGGGGGAGGCTGGGGGGAGAGAGAGGCTGGGGGGGAGGCTGGGGGGAGAGAGAGGCTGAGGCTGGGGGGGGAGGCTGGGGGGAGAGAGAGGCTGGGGGGGAGGCTGGGGGGAGAGAGAGGCTGAGGCTGGGGGGGAGGCTGGGGGGAGAGAGAGGCTGGGGGGAGGCTGGGGGGAGGCTGGGGGGAGAGAGAGGCTGGGGGGGAGGCTGGGGGGAGAGAGAGGCGGAGGCTGGGGGGAGAGAGAGGCTGGGGGGGAGGCTGGGGGGAGAGAGAGGCTGAGGTTGGGGGGGAGGCTGGGGGGAGAGAGAGGCTGAGGCTGGCGGGGAGGCTGGGGGGAGAGAGAGGCTGAGGCTGGGGGGGAGGCTGGGGGGAGAGAGAGGCTGGGGGGGAGGCTG
Source organism: Anomaloglossus baeobatrachus (assembly GCF_048569485.1). Taxonomy (NCBI): domain Eukaryota; kingdom Metazoa; phylum Chordata; class Amphibia; order Anura; family Aromobatidae; genus Anomaloglossus; species Anomaloglossus baeobatrachus. The sequence goes on along the minus strand of NC_134357.1, from coordinate 438,579,323 downwards.
GGGGGAGAGAGAGGCTGAGGCTGGGGGGGAGGCTGGGGGAGAGAGAGGCTGGGGGGGAGGCTGGGGGGAGAGAGAGGCTGAGGCTGGGGGGGAGGCTGGGGGGAGAGAGAGGCTGAGGCTGGGGGGGAGGCTGGGGGGAGAGAGAGGCTGGGGGGGAGGCTGGGGGGAGAGAGAGGCTGAGGCTGGGGGGGAGGCTGGGGGGAGAGAGAGGCTGGGGGGAGGCTGGGGGGAGAGAGAGGCTGAGGCTGGGGGGGAGGCTGGGGGGAGAGAGAGGCTGGGGGGGGAGGCTGGGGGGGGAGGCTGGGGGGAGAGAGAGGCTGGGGGGGAGGCTGGGGGGAGAGAGAGGCGGAGGCTGGGGGGAGAGAGAGGCTGGGGGGGAGGCTGGGGGGAGAGAGAGGCTGAGGCTGGGGGGGAGGCTGGGGGGAGAGAGAGGCTGAGGCTGGCGGGGAGGCTGGGGGGAGAGAGAGGCTGAGGCTGGCGGGGAGGCTGGGGGGAGAGAGAGGCTGGGGGGGAGGCTGGGGGGAGAGAGAGGCTGAGGCTGGGGGGGAGGCTGGGGGGAGAGAGAGGCTGGGGGGGAGGCTGGGGGGAGAGAGAGGCTGGGGGGGAGGCTGGGGGGAGAGAGAGGCTGAGGCTGGGGGGGAGGCTGGGGGGAGAGAGAGGCTGGGGGGGAGGCTGGGGGGAGAGAGAGGCTGAGGCTGGGGGGGAGGCTGGGAGGAGAGAGAGGCTGGGGGGGAGGCTGGGGGGAGAGAGAGGCTGAGGCTGGGGGGAGGCTGGGGGGAGAGAGAGGCTGGGGGGGAGGCTGGGGGGAGAGAGAGGCTGAGGCTGGGGGGGAGGCTGGGGGGAGAGAGAGGCTGGGGGGGAGGCTGGGGGGAGAGAGAGGCTGAGGGGGGAGGCTGGGGGGAGAGAGAGGCTGAGGCTGGGGGGAGGCTGGGGGGAGAGAGAGGCTGGGGGGGAGGCTGGGGGGAGAGAGAGGCTGAGGCTGGGGGGGAGGCTGGGGGGAGAGAGAGGCTGGGGGGGAGGCTGGGGGGAGAGAGAGGCTGAGGCTGGGGGGGAGGCTGGGGGGAGAGAGAGGCTGAGGCTGGGGGGGAGGCTGGGGGGAGAGAGAGGCTGGGGGGGGAGGCTGGGGGGAGAGAGAGGCTGAGGCTGGGGGGGGAGGCTGGGGGGAGAGAGAGGCTGGGGGGGAGGCTGGGGGGAGAGAGAGGCTGAGGCTGGGGGGGAGGCTGGGGGGAGAGAGAGGCTGAGGCTGGGGGGGAGGCTGGGGGGAGAGAGAGGCTGGGGGGGAGGCTGGGGGGAGAAAGAGGCTGGGGGGGAGGCTGGGGGGAGAGAGAGGCTGAGGCTGGGGGGAGAGAGAGGCTGGGGGGAGAGAGAGGCTGAGGCTGGGGGGAGAGAGAGGCTGGGGGGGAGGCTGGGGGGAGAGAGAGGCTGAGGCTGGGGGGGAGGCTGGGAAAAGAAGCTGGGGGGAGGCTGGGAAAAGAGAGAGGCTGAGGCTGGGAAGAGAGAGGCTGAGGCTGGGGGGGAGGCTGGGGGGAGAGAGAGGCTGAGGCTGGGGGGGAGGCTGGGGGGAGAGAGAGGCTGAGGCTGGGGGGAGAGAGAGGCTGGGGGGGAGGCTGGGGGGAGAGAGAGGCTGGGGGGAGAGAGAGGCTGAGGCTGGGGGGGAGGCTGGGGGAGAGAGAGGCTGGGGGGGAGGCTGGGGGGAGAGAGAGGCTGAGGCTGGGGGGAGGCTGGGGGTAGAGAGAGGCTGGGGGGGAGGCTGGGGGGAGAGAGAGGCTGAGGGGGAGGCTGGGGGGAGAGAGAGGCTGAGGCTGGGGGGGAGGCTGGGGGGAGAGAGAGGCTGGGGGGGAGGCTGGGGGGAGAGAGAGGCTGAGGCTGGGGGGGGGCTGGGGGGAGAGAGAGGCTGGGGGGGAGGCTGGGGGGAGAGAGAGGCTGAGGCTGGGGGGGAGGCTGGGGGGAGGGGGAGGCTGGGGGGAGAGAGAGGCTGAGGCTGGGGGGGAGGCTGGGGGGAGAGAGAGGCTGGGGGGGAGGCTGGGGGGAGAGAGAGGCTGAGGCTGGGGGGGAGGCTGGGGGGAGAGAGAGGCTGGGGGGGAGGCTGGGGGGGAGAGAGAGGCTGAGGCTGGGGGGGAGGCTGGGGGAGAGAGAGGCTGAGGCTGGGGGGAGGCTGGGGGGAGAGAGAGGCTGGGGGGGAGGCTGGGGGAGAGAGAGGCTGAGGCTGGGGGGGGAGGCTGGGGGGAGAGAGAGGCTGGGGGGGAGGCTGGGGGGAGAGAGAGGCTGAGGCTGGGGGGGAGGCTGGGGGGAGAGAGAGGCTGGGGGGGAGGCTGGGGGGAGAGAGAGGCTGGGGGGGAGGCTGGGGGGAGAGAGAGGCTGGGGGGAGGCTGGGGGGAGAGAGAGGCTGGGGGGAGGCTGGGGGAGAGAGAGGCGGAGGCTGGGGGGAGAGAGAGGCTGGGGGGTAGGCTGGGGGGAGAGAGAGGCTGAGGCTGGGGGGGAGGCTGGGGGGAGAGAGAGGCTGGGGGGGAGGCTGGGGGGAGAGAGAGGCTGAGGCTGGGGGGGAGGCTGGGGGGAGAGAGAGGCTGGGGGGGAGGCTGGGGGGAGAGAGAGGCTGAGGCTGGGGGGGAGGCTGGGGGGAGAGAGAGGCTGGGGGGGAGGCTGGGGGGAGAGAGAGGCTGAGGCTGGGGGGGAGGCTGGGGGGAGAGAGAGGCTGGGGGGAGGCTGGGGGGAGAGAGAGGCTGAGGCTGGGGGGGAGGCTGGGGGGAGAGAGAGGCTGGGGGGGAGGCTGGGGGGAGAGAGAGGCTGAGGCTGGGGGGGAGGCTGGGGGGAGAGAGAGGCTGAGGCTGGGGGGGAGGCTGGGGGGAGAGAGAGGCTGAGGCTGGGGGGGAGGCTGGGGGGAGAGAGAGGCTGGGGGGGAGGCTGGGGGGAGAGAGAGGCTGAGGCTGGGGGGGAGGCTGGGGGGAGAGAGAGGCTGGGGGGGAGGCTGGGGGGAGAGAGAGGCTGAGGCTGGGGGGAGGCTGGGGGGAGAGAGAGGCTGGGGGGGAGGCTGGGGGGAGAGAGAGGCTGAGGCTGGGGGGGAGGCTGGGGGGAGAGAGAGGCTGGGGGGGAGGCTGGGGGGAGAGAGAGGCTGAGGCTGGGGGGGAGGCTGGGGGGGAGAGAGAGGCTGGGGGGGAGGCTGGGGGGAGAGAGAGGCTGAGGCTGGGGGGGAGGCTGGGGGGGAGAGAGAGGCTGGGGGGGAGGCTGGGGGGAGAGAGGCTGAGGCTGGGGGGGAGGCTGGGGGGAGAGAGAGGCTGAGGCTGGGGGGAGGCTGGGGGGAGAGAGAGGCTGGGGGGGAGGCTGGGGGGAGAGAGAGGCTGAGGCTGGGGGGGAGGCTGGGGGGAGAGAGAGGCTGGGGGGGAGGCTGGGGGGAGAGAGAGGCTGAGGCTGGGGGGGAGGCTGGGGGGGAGAGAGAGGCTGGGGGGGAGGCTGGGGGGAGAGAGAGGCTGGGGGGGAGGCTGGGGGGAGAGAGAGGCGGAGGCTGGGGGGAGAGAGAGGCTGGGGGGGAGGCTGGGGGGAGAGAGAGGCTGAGGCTGGGGGGGAGGCTGGGGGGAGAGAGAGGCTGAGGCTGGCGGGGAGGCTGGGGGGAGAGAGAGGCTGAGGCTGGGGGGGAGGCTGGGGGGAGAGAGAGGCTGGGGGGGAGGCTGGGGGGAGAGAGAGGCTGAGGCTGGGGGGGAGGCTGGGGGGAGAGAGAGGCTGGGGGGGAGGCTGGGGGGAGAGAGAGGCTGAGGCTGGGGGGGAGGCTGGGGGGAGAGAGAGGCTGAGGCTGGGGGGGAGGCTGGGGGGAGAGAGAGGCTGGGGGGGAGGCTGGGGGAGAGAGAGGCTGAGGCTGGGGGGGAGGCTGGGGGAGAGAGAGGCTGAGGCTGGGGGGAGGCTGGGGGGAGAGAGAGGCTGAGGCTGGGGGGGAGGCTGGGGGGAGAGAGAGGCTGGGGGGAGGCTGGGGGAGAGAGAGGCTGAGGCTGGGGGGGAGGCTGGGGGAGAGAGAGGCTGGGGGGGAGGCTGGGGGAGAGAGAGGCTGAGGCTGGGGGGGAGGCTGGGGGGAGAGAGAGGCTGGGGGGAGGCTGGGGGGGAGGCTGGGGGGAGAGAGAGGCTGGGGGGGAGGCTGGGGGGAGAGAGAGGCGGAGGCTGGGGGGAGAGAGAGGCTGGGGGGAGGCTGGGGGGAGAGAGAGGCTGAGGCTGGGGGGGAGGCTGGGGGGAGAGAGAGGCTGAGGCTGGCGGGGAGGCTGGGGGGAGAGAGAGGCTGAGGCTGGGGGGGAGGCTGGGGGGAGAGAGAGGCTGGGGGAGAGAGAGGCTGAGGCTGGGGGGGAGGCTGGGGGGAGAGAGAGGCTGGGGGGGAGGCTGGGGGGAGAGAGAGGCTGAGGCTGGGGGGGAGGCTGGGGGAGAGAGAGGCTGAGGCTGGGGGGGAGGCTGGGGGGAGAGAGAGGCTGGGGGGGAGGCTGGGGGGAGAGAGAGGCTGAGGCTGGGGGGGGAGGCTGGGGGGAGAGAGAGGCTGGGGGGGAGGCTGGGGGGAGAGAGAGGCTGAGGCTGGGGGGGAGGCTGGGGGGAGAGAGAGGCTGGGGGGAGGCTGGGGGGGAGGCTGGGGGGAGAGAGAGGCTGGGGGGGAGGCTGGGGGGAGAGAGAGGCGGAGGCTGGGGGGAGAGAGAGGCTGGGGGGGAGGCTGGGGGGAGAGAGAGGCTGAGGCTGGGGGGGAGGCTGGGGGGAGAGAGAGGCTGAGGCTGGCGGGGAGGCTGGGGGGAGAGAGAGGCTGGGGGGGAGGCTGGGGGGAGAGAGAGGCTGAGGCTGGGGGGGAGGCTGGGGGGAGAGAGAGGCTGGGGGGGAGGCTGGGGGGAGAGAGAGGCTGGGGGGAGAGAGAGGCTGAGGCTGGGGGGGAGGCTGGGGGGAGAGAGAGGCTGGGGGGGAGGCTGGGGGGAGAGAGAGGCTGAGGCTGGGGGGGAGGCTGGGGGGAGAGAGAGGCTGGGGGGGAGGCTGGGGGGAGAGAGAGGCTGAGGCTGGGGGGGAGGCTGGGGGGAGAGAGAGGCTGGGGGAGAGGCTGGGGGGAGAGAGAGGCTGAGGCTGGGGGGGAGGCTGGGGGGAGAGAGAGGCTGGGGGGGAGGCTGGGGGGAGAGAGAGGCTGAGGGGGAGGCTGGGGGGAGAGAGAGGCTGAGGCTGGGGGGGAGGCTGGGGGGAGAGAGAGGCTGGGGGGGAGGCTGGGGGGAGAGAGAGGCTGAGGCTGGGGGGGAGGCTGGGGGGAGAGAGAGGCTGGGGGGGAGGCTGGGGGGAGAGAGAGGCTGAGGCTGGGGGGGAGGCTGGGGGGAGAGAGAGGCTGAGGCTGGGGGGGAGGCTGGGGGGAGAGAGAGGCTGGGGGGGGGGGCTGGGGGGAGAGAGAGGCTGAGGCTGGGGGGGAGGCTGGGGGGAGAGAGAGGCTGGGGGGGAGGCTGGGGGGAGAGAGAGGCTGAGGCTGGGGGGAGAGAGAGGCTGAGGCTGGGGGGGAGGCTGGGGGGAGAGAGAGGCTGGGGGGGAGGCTGGGGGGAGAGAGAGGCTGGGGGGGAGGCTGGGGGGAGAGAGAGGCTGAGGCTGGGGGGAGAGAGAGGCTGGGGGGAGAGAGAGGCTGAGGCTGGGGGGAGAGAGAGGCTGGGGGGGAGGCTGGGGGGAGAGAGAGGCTGAGGCTGGGGGGGAGGCTGGGAAAAGAAGCTGGGGGGAGGCTGGGAAAGAGAGAGGCTGAGGCTGGGAAGAGAGAGGCTGAGGCTGGGGGGGAGGCTGGGGGGAGAGAGAGGCTGAGGCTGGGGGGGAGGCTGGGGGGAGAGAGAGGCTGAGGCTGGGGGGAGAGAGAGGCTGGGGGGGAGGCTGGGGGGAGAGAGAGGCTGGGGGGAGAGAGAGGCTGAGGCTGGGGGGGAGGCTGGGGGAGAGAGAGGCTGGGGGGGAGGCTGGGGGGAGAGAGAGGCTGAGGCTGGGGGGGAGGCTGGGGGTAGAGAGAGGCTGGGGGGGAGGCTGGGGGGAGAAAGAGGCTGAGGCTGGGGGGGAGGCTGGGGGGAGAGAGAGGCTGGGGGGAGAGAGAGGCTGATGCTGGGGGGGAGGCTGGGGGGAGAGAGAGGCTGGGGGGAGGCTGGGTGGAGAGAGAGGCTGAGGCTGGGGGGGAGGCTGGGGGGAGAGAGAGGCTGAGGCTGGGGGGGAGGCTGGGGGGAGAGAGAGGCTGGGGGGAGGCTGGGGGGAGAGAGAGGCTGGGGGGGAGGCTGGGGGGAGAGAGAGGCTGGGGGGGAGGCTGGGGGGAGAGAGAGGCTGGGGGGGAGGCTGGGGGGAGAGAGAGGCTGGGGGGAGGCTGGGGGGAGAGAGCGGCTGGGGGGGAGGCTGGGGGGAGAGAGAGGCTGGGGGGGAGGCTGGGGGGAAAGAGAGGCTGGGGGGGGGCTGGGGGGAGAGAGAGGCTGGGGGGGAGGCTGGGGGGAGAGAGAGGCTGAGGCTGGGGGGGAGGCTGGGGGGAGAGAGAGGCTGGGGGGGAGGCTGGGGGGAGAGAGAGGCTGAGGCTGGGGGGGAGGCTGGGGGGAGAGAGAGGCTGGGGGGGAGGCTGGGGGGAGAGAGAGGCTGAGGCTGGGGGGGAGGCTGGGGGGAGAGAGAGGCTGGGGGGGAGGCTGGGGGGAGAGAGAGGCTGAGGCTGGGGGGGAGGCTGGGGGGAGAGAGAGGCTGGGGGGGAGGCTGGGGGGAGAGAGAGGCTGAGGCTGGGGGGGAGGCTGGGGGGAGAGAGAGGCTGGGGGGGAGGCTGGGGGGAGAGAAAGGCTTAGGCTGGGGGGGAGGCTGGGGGGAGAGAGAGGCTGGGGGGGAGGCTGGGGGGAGAGAGAGGCTGAGGCTGGGGGGGAGGCTGGGGGGAGAGAGAGGCTGGGGGGGAGGCTGGGGGGAGAGAGAGGCTGAGGCTGGGGGGGAGGCTGGGGGGAGAGAGAGGCTGGGGGGGAGGCTGGGGGGAGAGAGAGGCTGAGGCTGGGGGGGAGGCTGGGGGAGAGAGAGGCTGGGGGGGAGGCTGGGGGGAGAGAGAGGCTGAGGCTGGGGGGGAGGCTGGGGGGAGAGAGAGGCTGGGGGGGAGGCTGGGGGGAGAGAGAGGCTGAGGCTGGGGGGGAGGCTGGGGGGAGGGGGAGGCTGGGGGGAGAGAGAGGCTGAGGCTGGGGGGGAAACTGGGGGGAGAGAGAGGCTGGGGGGGAGGCTGGGGGGAGAGAGAGGCTGAGGCTGGGGGGGAGGCTGGGGGGAGAGAGAGGCTGGGGGGGAGGCTGGGGGGAGAGAGAGGCTGAGGCTGGGGGGGAGGCTGGGGGGAGAGAGAGGCTGGGGGGGAGGCTGGGGGGAGAGAGAGGCTGAGGCTGGGGGGGAGGCTGGGGGGAGAGAGAGGCTGGGGGGGAGGCTGGGGGGAGAGAGAGGCTGGGGGGAGGCTGGGGGGAGAGAGAGGCGGAGGCTGGGGGGAGAGAGAGGCTGGGGGGGAGGCTGGGGGGAGAGAGAGGCTGAGGCTGGGGGGGAGGCTGGGGGGAGAGAGAGGCTGGGGGGGAGGCTGGGGGGAGAGAGAGGCTGAGGCTGGGGGGGAGGCTGGGGGGAGAGAGAGGCTGGGGGGGAGGCTGGGGGGAGAGAGAGGCTGAGGCTGGGGGGGAGGCTGGGGGGAGAGAGAGGCTGGGGGGGAGGCTGGGGGGAGAGAGAGGCTGAGGCTGGGGGGGAGGCTGGGGGGAGAGAGAGGCTGGGGGGGGGGCTGGGGGGAGAGAGAGGCTGAGGCTGGGGGGGAGGCTGGGGGGAGAGAGAGGCTGGGGGGGAGGCTGGGGGGAGAGAGAGGCTGAGGCTGGGGGGGAGGCTGGGGGGAGAGAGAGGCTGGGGGGGAGGCTGGGGGGAGAGAGAGGCTGAGGCTGGGGGGGAGGCTGGGGGGAGAGGCTGGGGGGGAGGCTGGGGGGAGAGAGAGGCTGAGGCTGGGGGGGAGGCTGGGGGGAGAGAGAGGCTGGGGGGGAGGCTGGGGGGAGAGAGAGGCTGAGGCTGGGGGGGAGGCTGGGGGGAGAGAGAGGCTGGGGGGGAGGCTGGGGGGAGAGAGAGGCTGAGGCTGGGGGGGAGGCTGGGGGGAGAGAGAGGCTGAGGCTGGGGGGGAGGCTGGGGGGAGAGAGAGGCTGGGGGGGAGGCTGGGGGGAGAGAGAGGCTGAGGCTGGGGGGGAGGCTGGGGGGAGAGAGAGGCTGGGGGGGAGGCTGGGGGGAGAGAGAGGCTGAGGCTGGGGGGGAGGCTGGGGGGAGAGAGAGGCTGGGGGGGAGGCTGGGGGGAGAGAGAGGCTGGGGGGGAGGCTGGGGGGAGAGAGAGGCTGGGGGGGAGGCTGGGGGGAGAGAGAGGCGGAGGCTGGGGGGAGAGAGAGGCTGGGGGGGAGGCTGGGGGGAGAGAGAGGCTGAGGCTGGGGGGGAGGCTAGGGGGAGAGAGAGGCTGAGGCTGGGGGGAGGCTGGGGGGAGAGAGAGGCTGGGGGGGAGGCTGGGGGGAGAGAGAGGCTGGGGGGGAGGCTGGGGGGAGAGAGAGGCGGAGGCTGGGGGGAGAGAGAGGCTGGGGGGGAGGCTGGGGGGAGAGAGAGGCTGAGGCTGGGGGGGAGGCTGGGGGGAGAGAGAGGCTGGGGGGGAGGCTGGGGGGAGAGAGAGGCTGAGGCTGGGGGGGAGGCTGGGGGGAGAGAGAGGCTGGGGGGGAGGCTGGGGGGAGAGAGAGGCTGAGGCTGGGGGGGAGGCTGGGGGGAGAGAGAGGCTGGGGGGGAGGCTGGGGGGAGAGAGAGGCTGAGGCTGGGGGGGAGGCTGGGGGGAGAGAGAGGCTGGGGGGGAGGCTGGGGGGAGAGAGAGGCTGAGGCTGGGGGGGAGGCTGGGGGGAGAGAGAGGCTGGGGGGGAGGCTGGGGGGAGAGAGAGGCTGAGGCTGGGGGGGAGGCTGGGGGGAGAGAGAGGCTGGGGGGGAGGCTGGGGGGAGAGAGAGGCTGAGGCTGGGGGGGAGGCTGGGGGGAGAGAGAGGCTGGGGGGGAGGCTGGGGGGAGAGAGAGGCTGAGGCTGGGGGGGAGGCTGGGGGGAGAGAGAGGCTGGGGGGAGGCTGGGGGGAGAGAGAGGCTGAGGCTGGGGGGGAGGCTGGGGGGAGAGAGAGGCTGAGGCTGGGGGGGAGGCTGGGGGGAGAGAGAGGCTGGGGGGGAGGCTGGGGGGAGAGAGAGGCTGAGGCTGGGGGGGAGGCTGGGGGGAGAGAGAGGCTGAGGCTGGGGGGGAGGCTGGGGGGAGAGAGAGGCTGGGGGGGAGGCTGGGGGGAGAGAGAGGCTGGGGGGGAGGCTGGGGGGAGAGAGAGGCTGGGGGGGAGGCTGGGGGGAGAGAGAGGCTGAGGCTGGGGGGGGAGGCTGGGGGGAGAGAGAGGCTGGGGGGGAGGCTGGGGGGAGAGAGAGGCTGAGGCTGGGGGGGAGGCTGGGGGGAGAGAGAGGCTGGGGGGGAGGCTGGGGGGAGAGAGAGGCTGAGGCTGGGGGGGAGGCTGGGGGGAGAGAGAGGCTGGGGGGGAGGCTGGGGGGAGAGAGAGGCTGAGGCTGGGGGGGAGGCTGGGGGGAGAGAGAGGCTGGGGGGGAGGCTGGGGGTAGAGAGAGGCTGGGGGGGAGGCTGGGGGGAGAGAGGCTGGGGGGGAGGCTGGGGGGAGAGAGAGGCTGAGGCTGGGGGGGAGGCTGGGGGGAGAGAGAGGCTGAGGCTGGGGGGGAGGCTGGGGGGAGAGAGAGGCTGGGGGGGAGGCTGGGGGGAGAGAGAGGCTGAGGCTGGGGGGGAGGCTGGGGGGAGAGAGAGGCTGGGGGGGAGGCTGGGGGGAGAGAGAGGCTGAGGCTGGGGGGGAGGCTGGGGGGAGAGAGAGGCTGAGGCTGGGGGGGAGGCTGGGGGGAGAGAGAGGCTGGGGGGGAGGCTGGGGGGGAGGCTGGGGGGAGAGAGAGGCTGGGGGGGAGGCTGGGGGGAGAGAGAGGCTGAGGCTGGGGGGAGAGAGAGGCTGGGGGGAGAGAGAGGCTGGGGGGGAGGCTGGGGGGAGAGAGAGGCTGGGGGGAGGCTGGGGGGAGAGGGAGGCTGGGGGGAGAGAGAGGCTGGGGGGGAGGCTGGGGGGAGAGGGAGGCTGGGGGGAGAGAGAGGCTGGGGGGAGAGGGAGGCTGGGGGGGAGGCTGGGGGGAGAGAGAGGCTGGGGGGGAGGCTGGGGGAGAGAGAGGCTGGGGGGGAGGCTGGGGGGAGAGAGAGGCTGGGGGGGAGGCTGGGGGGAGAGAGAGGCTGGGGGGGAGGCTGGGGGGAGAGGGAGGCTGGGGGGAGAGAGAGGCTGGGGGGAGGCTGGGGGGAGAGAGAGGCTGGGGGGGAGGCTGGGGGGAGAGAGAGGCTGGGGGGGAGGCTGGGGGGAGAGAGAGGCTGGGGGGGAGGCTGGGGGGAGAGAGAGGCTGAGGCTGGGGGGGGAGGCTGGGGGGAGAGAGAGGCTGAGGCTGGGGGGGGAGGCTGGGGGGAGGGGCTAATGCTAGAGACAGAGGACAAGGGTTGAGGGATAGTGCAATGACAAAATCGATGGGGGGAGTGTAAGGACTCAGAATGAGAGGGGGGCAGCATTGGGAGCTCAGTATGGAGTGGAGCAATGTAGGGGAGTCAATATCAAGAGTGGGGTAGTGTGTGTGTGTGTGTGTGTGTGTGTGTGTGGGGGGGGTCTCAGCATAAGCGTTAGTGTGGTGGTCTTAGTATGATGAGTGGGGCAGCATGGAGGTGTCATTATGGAAAAGAGTAAGGCAGCATTAGGAGCTCATGGAGAGGGGCAGCATGCATGGGACATTGTGAGGAGGGGGCAGCATGCATGGGACATTGTGAGGAGGGGGCAGCATGCATGGGACATTGTGAGGAGGGGGCAGCATGCATGGGACACTGTGAGGAGGGGGCAGCATGCATGGGACATTGTGAGGAGGGGGCAGCATGCATGGGACATTGTGAGGAGGGGAGAGCATGCATGGCACACTGTGAGGAGGGGGCAGCATGCATGGCACACTGTGAGGAGGGGGCAGCATGCATGGGACCCTGTGAGGAGGGGGCAGCATGCATGGGACCCTGTGAGGAGGGGGCAGCATGCATGGGACCCTGTGAGGAGGGGGCAGCATGCATGGGACACTGTGAGGAGGGGGCAGCATGCATGGGACATTGTGAGGAGGGGGCAGCATGCATGGGACATTGTGAGGAGGGGGCAGCATGCATGGCACACTGTGAGGAGGGGGCAGCATGCATGGCACACTGTGAGGAGGGGGCAGCATGCATGGGACCCTGTGAGGAGGGGGCAGCATGCATGGGACCCTGTGAGGAGGGGGCAGCATGCATGGGACCCTGTGAGGAGGGGGCAGCATGCATGGGACCCTGTGAGGAGGGAGCAGCATGCATGGGACCCTGTGAGGAGGGAGCAGCATGCATGGCACACTGTGAGGAGGGAGCAGCATGCATGGGACCCTGTGAGGAGGGGGCAGCATGCATGGGACCCTGTGAGGAGGGGGCAGCATGCATGGGACCCTGTGAGGAGGGAGCAGCATGCATGGGACATTGTGAGGAGGGGGCAGCATGCATGGGACACTGTGAGGAGGGATCAGCATGCATGGGACATTGTGAGGAGGGATCAGCATGCATGGGACATTGTGAGGAGGGGGCAGCATGTATGGGACACTGTGAGGAGGGGGCAGCATGCATGGGACATTGTGAGGAGGGGGCAGCATGCATGGGACATTGTGAGGAGGGAGCAGCATGCATGGGACATTGTGAGGAGGGAGCAGCATGCATGGGACACTGTGAGGAGGGGGCAGCATGCATGGGACACTGTGAGGAGGGGGCAGCATGCATGGGACACTGTGAGGAGGGGGCAGCATGCATGGGACCCTGTGAGGAGGGGGCAGCATGCATGGGACATTGTGAGGAGGGGGCAGCATGCATGGGACATTGTGAGGAGGGGGCAGCATGCATGGGACATTGTGAGGAGGGGGCAGCATGCATGGGACATTGTGAGGAGGGGGCAGCATGCATGGGACATTGTGAGGAGGGGGCAGCATGCATGGGACATTGTGAGGAGGGGGCAGCATGCATGGGACATTGTGAGGAGGGGGCAGCATGCATGGGACACTGTGAGGAGGGGGTAGCATGCATGGGACATTGTGAGGAGGGAGCAGCATGCATGGGACATTGAGGAGGGAGCAGCATGCATGGGACACTGTGAGGAGGGGGCAGCATGATGTGAGGTCAATGTGCAGATCATATTTCATAATTGAGGAAGGTGTGGTGGGTATAATTTATAAGGGAGGGCAGTGTATTTTATACTCATGCTATGTTTTGATGTGCCCGTGGTGATCCCCATGGGGGGGGGGGTTAGTGCCCTTTGTTTCTCATTGATACTTTTTAAAGTGTTTTACAGAGTAGATCTGCCTTAAACAGATGTCGAGTGCGAAAATTCAGTGTTACGTTGTCACTAAGGGGCGCGACCACTTAAAGTGCCTAGGGCAGCACGAAGGCAAAATACAGCCCTGTATACAGTACTATATATATACCTGTGTATTCAGAAAAATAAAGGCACCCAAAGTTAGCCAATACCACCAATTTTAACGTGATCTGTATCACCAGCACCTTAACACTTCACACCATGGCCAGCCATTTTCCTCAGAAGCCAAAATAACCACTAGACACACTAATGGTCCTAAAGATCCAGTAGAAGACCACTTCAGTTGGAGGTGACACTGGAGAAAATCACTTGTCACTAGGGTCTATTCTTTTCACAATTATTAACACATTTATTAGCCCTTAGTGATGCAGTGAGAACATGTTCAGTATAAATGGAGAGAGGCCCTGAGCAAAATTCTCTCAGGTTTTCTTATGATTTACTTATAGTAGCAAAGGAAGTCACCAGATTTCCTGTTCGGAAGACTATAAACATTAACATTTTTCTAAGCCATGTAGAATCATACTCAGTTTTATATTAAGTCTGGGCTCAGACTAGCTTCTGACATCAGTTTCCAAATGCAACCCAACAATCTTAGGCGGGCTTTGGACGCTGCGACATCGGTCACAATGTGTTACCAATGCTGCAGCGATAGTCCCCGCCCCCGTCGCACGTGCAATATCTAGTGAAAGCTGCCGTAGCGATTATTATCGCTACGGCAGTTTCACACGCACATACCTGCCGTGCGACGTACCTCTGGCCGGCGACCCGCCTCCTTCCTAAGGGGGCGGGTCGTGCAGCGTCACAGCGACGTCACACAGGCAGGCGGCCAATTGAAGTGGAGGGGCGTAGATGAGCAGGATGTAAACATCCCGCCCACCTCCGTCCTTCTCATTGCAGCCGGCGGCAGGTAAGGTGAAGTTCCTCGCTCCTGCGGCTTCACACACAGCGATGTGTGCTGCCGCAGGAGCGAGGAACAACATCGCACCTGTCGCTGCACTGGCATTATGGAAATGTCGGAGGCTGCAGCGATGATACGATAACGACGCTTTTGCGCTCGTTCATCGTATCAGAAAGGTTTTACACGTTGCGATATCGACTGCAACGCCGGATGTGCGTCACTTTCGATTTGACCCCATCGACATCGCACGTGCAATGTCGCAACGTGCAAAGCCGCCCTTAGTGGTTCCTACCCTGTTTCCTCCAAAATAAACCCTGGTAGAATTTTGGCGGGGTTTTGGAGTATGTTTAATTTTCATCAGGCTGCATAATTTTGCCCAAATTTCTCAACCCCTTATCTCGGAAGGAGGTGGAGATATTTTATTGAAATTTGGCCAATATATTCTGGACCAAAACTGCTGAGATGTCACAAAATTTCAGCCCTCTACGGCTTTTCGAAAAAAAAAAAAAAATTATTGCAATTTTAAAACAGAATAGTTACAATTGTACCTATTCAGCCGGATGAAGGTTAAAATATAAGCCTTACTCCAAAAATAAGCCTTAATTGCAGTTTCATAAGGAAGTGTCCAAGTAGCTAAAAAAGTTAAAGAATACAACAGGACTCTTCATCAAAGAAAGCAGACAACCCTCAAAAAATAGACACCTCCCCAAAAAAAATAAAAAAAATGGAACTCACCTGACTCAAAACAATTACAGTTGGCAAGTGCCGATACTGGATGGCCTCTCACACAGAGATTTGTGTCGCTGTCAGGTCCCTCGCCGCTTCAGTTGCATTGCACCTCTCACAAAAAGATTGGGTATCAGTATCACGCAGCACACGATACTGCTACCAGGGGGAGCCAACCGCTGTAGAATGCAGGGGGAAATGACCGTGATGCAGATTTGTATGTGAGAGACCATTCACTTGCTAACTCTAATTCTTTGGGGTCTGGTAAGTGTGATTCTTTTAGGGGGTGTCTGCTTTCTTTTTGGGGTAACCTTAGCAGTTCATAGGGAATAATACATATAAGCAGGTAAATTAAACCTTGTGAATATGGTATGTACCCACCACTATAGGACTGGGTCTGTACAACGAGAATAGCCGATCTGATAAGAAAATGTGCATCTGAAGCAGTAATAGGATTAACACAAAATGTTCATGATCCAGAATGTGATATGATTAGTGTCACAAACCACCGGGGGGGTCACTCAGAAATCCCCCCGCGCTGGCTACCAGTACGTCACAATCGGGGGGTAACAAGTGGGGGTCACCCCTCCTTTATACCTCCCGACCGACAGACAGAGCACGTGACGCGCTCTCTAGCGCCCCTCTTATAGTCAGGCCAATTATGGAATTGCCCGACCATAAGCAAGGAGGCCGCTATACTACTTATGCCGATTATTGAAGGGTCCCCGGTGAGAGTAAGGTATATATTCCCCCGACCTCCGCGGGCGGAATATATAAAATCTCCCCGAATCTCACTGGCCTCCCCACAATAATCCTTGGCACAATTCGCTGCCACCAACCGTTTTACGGTAACTATTAGCCGAACACACAGACGTGGGATTCAAGATCGAGATAACAGAACAGCCCAAGATTAATTATATAATTTAATCAGCCTAAAGCACACTAGAAACTACAATATATACAATAGGGAATCTACAGAATATACATATGTCAGAGTACAGTTACAATCAAAGCATGGGTTACAAACAGGCATACACAGTTCCAGCAGTTACCTTGTTGCGTCTGGCCACAGGGGGGCGCTGTACCCAGGTTTCTAGGATCCTTCCCACAGATGTTTCCTACACGTGCCCCCAGCGAAAAGAACCCTGGAAAATGGCCGAAGTAGGGTTATCAACCTGGGCAAATCCAGGTCCCCTCCTACCTTCGTGACCTCAGAGGGAGCACTGCTCCACCCCTGGCTTGAGTTATGGACAATCCACAACATGGAATATGGGCCATAACTTTGCCTGGGAGCGTCGTAGGCGGACGCCAATGCTCTCATTGTGACAGTTATGAATTTAGCTACAGAACGAGGGGACTCATGACCTGCCTGCCAGTTCCCCATTGGCTGATATCACGCCTGGGGCATTTCCCAATGTCCTGCTCCCATAAAAAGGGTGTGCCGGCATCGTCCGCATGCGGAGACACCATTTTTATGGTTGCCGTATTTATCGGAAATATGGCTTGCGAGATATGAACCATTTTTTTCTGGAGTCGTTCTGTCTAGCTAGTTCCATAGCCTTGCTAATGAGATACAACTCTTGTTACAGGGTGACGGCAGGGAGTCATCCTGTGTCCATTGTTCCCACACCACCTCATCTCCATATCACAGGAGATGGCCATGGGATTTGTTGCTAAACCAGTTGTGTGAAGGAAAGGGGGGGTGACACCAGGAGAGGGCTTCCTGACATACTTGAATATCATGATTTATCGTCATATCTCCGGATTTACCTCACACCTCCCCCCTTTTGAGGGCGCTAGGGGGCAGCACACTCCGGTGTTCCCCCGTGCGCCCGTCCGCGACCTCTCCTTGTCGGGACAGCCCGTCTGCGTTACCGTGGTCACGGCCCCTTTTGTGGCGAATGGTGAAGTTGTATTGCTGGAGCGCAAGGCTCCATCGCAACAATCGCCCATTCGTCCCAGAGACGGTGTGCAACCAGCTGAGGGGATTGTGGTCCGTCTCCACGATGAAGTGGCGCCCGTATAGATAGGGTTGCAGACGCTGCAGGGCCCACACTATGGCCAGGCACTCCTTCTCCATCGTGGAATAGGCAACTTCCCTTGGTAACAGCTTCCTGCTCAGGTACAAGACTGGGTGCTCTTGGCTCGCAGAGTCCACCTGGCTGAGCACCGCACCGAGGCCGAAGTCACTGGCGTCGGTCTGTACTACAAACGGCCGCGTGAAGTCGGCTGCCTGTAGCACGGGCGGGCTGGACAGGGCGTCCTTTAGGGCCCGGAAGGCTGTCTCGCAGTCCATTGTCCAATCGACTGCAGAGGGCAGCTTCTTCTTGGTGAGGTCCGTCAAGGGCTTTGCCAGGCTACTATAGCATGGAACAAACCTCCTATAGTACCCAGCGGTCCCCAAGAAGGACATCACCTGCTTCTTGGTCCTGGGGGTGGGCCAGGATGCGATGGCTTCCACTTTCTCAGGCTCGGGCTTCAGTGTTCTCCCACCTACCCGGTGACCGAGGTACTGGACCTCGCTCATGGCCAGCTGACACTTTCCCGGCTTGATGGTCAAACCTGCCCGGTGGATCCGCCTGAGCACCTGTGCTAGATGCTCTAGGTGGTCCTCCCAGGTGGGACTGAAGACGGCAATGTCATCCAGGTACGCGGCCGCGTACCCTTCAAGTCCCTTGAGCAGGGTGTTGACCATCCGCTGGAAAGTGGCAGGGGCATTCCTCATCCCGAATGGCATCACCGTGGACTCGTACAGTCCAAATGGGGTAATAAAGGCAGAGCGTTCCCTGGCCTTGCGAGTCAGGGGGATCTGCCAATATCCCCGGCTCAGATCCATGATGGTCAGGTACTGAGCCCCGGCCAACTGATCGAGCAGGTCATCGATGCGTGGCATTGGGTACGCATCGGCGACCGTGACCGC
The DNA here is from genome assembly GCF_048569485.1 of Anomaloglossus baeobatrachus. NCBI lineage: Eukaryota > Metazoa > Chordata > Amphibia > Anura > Aromobatidae > Anomaloglossus > Anomaloglossus baeobatrachus. The sequence continues at coordinate 438,562,371 of NC_134357.1, read as the reverse complement.
ATTGAGCCCCCTGTAGTCCACGCAGAACCGAGTGGTTCGGTCCTTCTTAGGGACGAGGACTACAGGCGAGGCCCAAGCGCTGTTGGATGCCTGGATCACCCCCAGCTTCAGCATCTCGTCAATCTCCTGGCGCATGTGTTGCTGCACCTCCAGGGAGACCCGATATGCTGAACGCCGGATCGGGGGATGATCCCCAGTGTCCACGTGATGGACAGCCAAGTCAGTCCTTCCGGGCTGGTTGGTAAACAACCCCCGGAAGGGGTGTAGGGTGGCCCACAGCTGGGACCGTTGGTCCTCCAAGAGCTGGTGGCCAACCTCCACATCCTCAATGGATCCGCCTGCCCTAACCTGGGCTAGCATATCCAAGAGGGTTTCCGCTTCTCCCTCCTCGGGCAGGTTGCACACGGGGAGCGCACATGCCTCCCGCTCATGATGTGCCTTCATCATGTTCACATGGAAGGGCTTCCGCCTTCCACGGGCAGGGTCCAGGGTGACCAGGTACGTCACAGGGTTGAGCTGCTGGTACACGAGGTATGGGCCTTCCCAGGCTGCCTGAAGCTTGTCCTGTGGTACGGGGACCAGTACCCACACCTTTTGACCCACTTGGTAGGTCCTCTCACAAGCGTTCTGGTCGTACCAACGCTTCTGATCGGCCTGGGCTTGAGCCATATTGTCGTGTACCAGTTGCGTCAAGGCCTGCATTTTGTCCCGGAAGCGCATGACATACTCGATAACCGACACTCCAGGGGTGGCCAAATCCCCTTCCCAAGCCTCTTTCACCAGAGCCAGGGGGCCCCGCACACGTCGCCCGTACAGGAGCTCAAACGGTGAGAATCCTGTTGAGGCCTGTGGAACCTCCCGGTAAGCAAATAACAGGTGTGGGAGATACCGCTCCCAGTCACGCCCATGGGAGTCGACCAACATCTTAAGCATCTGCTTTAAGGTGCCATTGAACCGCTCGCACAGGCCATTAGTCTGTGGATGGTACGGGCTGGCCACCAGATGTCGCACCTGGACCTGCTTACAGAGGGCCTCCATCAGCTGGGACATGAATTGGGTCCCCCGGTCAGTGAGCATTTCCTGGGGAAAACCCACTCGGGAGAAAATCTCCAGCAATGCGGTGGCCACCTTGTCAGCCCGAATGGACGACAAGGCCACTGCTTCTGGGTACCGGGTGGCATAGTCCACTACCGTCAGTATGAAGCGTTTCCCGGAGCTGCTGGGGATGGCCAGCGGGCCGACCAGATCCACAGCCACCCTCCTGAAAGGCTCATCGATGATGGGCAGAGATACCAGTGGGGCTTTGGGGCGTGGCCCCGCCTTCCCCACTCTCTGACAGGTTTCACACGAACGGCAGTAGGCAGCCACATCGGCCCCCATTTTTGGCCAGTAGAAATGCTGGTTTAACCTGGCCTTGGTCTTAGCGATCCCTAGGTGTCCGGCCATCGGAATCTCATGTGCGATCCGCAACAACTCCGTCCGGAACGGATAGGGTACCACCAACTGTCGGTCCCTGGGCCACGCCTCCGGTGAACCCTGCTGGACCGTGGCCCGGTACAGCCGTCCTTGGTCCCAGACCACTCGCTCCGGGTCCGAGTCCGAGGGAGGCTGTGCCGCCTGCTCCTTAAGAGCTTTCAGGCTGTCGTCAGCTTCTAACGCTGCCTGAAACCCCTGACTAGATGTGGCCAGAATCGACGAGACTGTCACATCTTCAGTCAGTACCCCGGGACCTGTGTCCTGGCCTCCACCTGACTCGGCTGCCCCTTGGTCAGAAGGGGAAGAGCTATCGGACCTCCGGGAGGCCCCTTGGCTTCCAGCACTCCCACTGCGGGTGACAGCGGCCACAGCCGCTGCGACCGTGGGTCGTGCCTGCTCCTCCTCCGTTCCTGACCAAGTCGCCGGTTCAGGCAGACCTACCTGGCTTCCTGACACCCCGGTTGTGGGGGAACCATGCACCGAGATCTTACCTGGGAGCACTTCCGCTCCTGGACCGGCCCCAATCTCACCTGCCTGTTCCCCTCCTGCAGCAACAGAACCCCGCTGTGAAATCTCTGGGGACCCCACATTTGCTGTGGTAGCCCCCACCCCACACACTGGTCCTCCCCCTGCAGCACCCTGCTCTCTGCTTATCCCTGCAGAGGGCAACAGATCCCAGCTCACAGGCTGGTTACTTGTAGAGGCATTGTCACACCTTTCTCTGACCCCCTCCCCTGTCACAGCTGCAGCTGAGTGTGTGTCTATGGTGTCTATGCAAGCAGAAATATCAGAGTTCACTCCCTCCTCCCTTACATCATTCATAGATAACACATTAACATTGTTAGGAGTCATGTCAGTACGGGCTGAAGGTTCAGCCCTTGGGGGGGGCCCAAACTGGGAGGTTATCTGCCCCAAATCTGTCCCAAGTAGCACGTTTGCAGGGATCCGATCAGTTACCCCCACCTCCCTCACCCCCCGCCCTGCGCCCCAGTCCACATAAATGTCAGCAACAGGCAGCGCCGGGTCAGTGCCTCCAATCCCGGAGACAGCGAGGGTTTTTCCAGGGATCAAGTCTTGGGGGGACACCATCTCAGGCCGCACCAGAGTCACCTCCGAGGCGCTGTCTCGCAGTCCTATGGTCACAGACCGGCCGACGGTGACAGGTTGGAAGCTGTCCAGGGACCTACCACCACCCCCACCCACACAATACACCTTGGGCGGCCCTTGGGACGGGGACGGAGCCGGGGCCTTGGGACGCTGAGGGCACATGGCCTTGAAGTGTCCAGGTAGGTTGCACTGGTGGCACCGTCTTGGTTCCGCCACGGGCCTGGAGAGGGGAGTTGAGGGGGACACCCCCTGCAGTCTAGGGGCAGGTGGGGCAGTCGCAGAATTCATCTTACCCCCTCTCCAGGTGCTGCTGGTGGCCGCTCTCCTGGCCTCAGGGGCCCGGTTGTTGGTGTAGTCATCGGCAAGGGCAGCTGTAGCCGTGGACCCCTTTGGCTTCTGGTCTCGGATGAACTGGCGGAGATCCTCAGGGCAGTTCCACAAGAGTTGCTCCGTGATGAACAAGTCCAGGATCTCCGGTCCGGTGGAAAGCTGCAGGCCTTGGGTCCAGTGGTCGGCAGCTCGGGCAAGTGCCCGCCGGTGGTCAGCCCAGGAGTCCTTTGGTCCCTTCTGTAGGCTCCGGAACTTCTTGCGGTAGGACTCTGGAGTGAGGTTGTACTGTTGGATCAGGGCCCGCTTGATGGTGTCGTAGCCCTGATCTGCCTCAGCAGGCAAGTCCCCAAGGATATCCAGGGCCTTACCCCTTAAACGGGGGGTCAGGTATTTGGCCCACTGGTCCTTGTCCAGATGGTGCTGCAAGCAAGTCCGTTCAAAAGCAGTCAAGAAAGAGTCCAAGTCTCCATCCTTCTCCAGCACTGGGAAGTCCTCAACACGGACCTTTGGAAGTTTGGTGTCTCGAAGGTCACATGTGGCTGATGAGGGCCGGAGCTGAGCTAGCTGCAGCTGGTAGTCACGGTCTGCCTGTCGCTCTCGCTCTTCACGCGCTGCCTGCCGCTCTCGCTCCGCAGCCTCACGCTCTGCGTGCCGCTCCGCAGCCTCAGCGTCACGCGCTGCCTGCCGCTCTGCCCTGCGCTCTGCCAGGAGTTCCTTGTAGCCCTTCTGGTCTCCAGCCTGGAGAAGGGCCATAGCCATTTGAAGAAGGCTATCCGAGCCTCCCAGGCTCGGTGGAATGGCACGTGGTGATCTGCGGCACGCTGCAGAGCTAGGCGATTCACTGTCCCTTTCAGAGCGGAGGGCTGGCATCTGGCTCGTTGAGGAACCTTGGGTGAGCTCCTCCTCATCTTGTCCAGCAGTGCCAGGTTGCGCAATGTCCTCGGCAGAACGGTTTTCTGGCGTCGAGCTCCTGGAGGACTCGTGGGCAACCTCCTCATTGCTGTCCACAGCACCGTCCTCCCTCTCTTCGGCTCCTGCCTTAGCATTGGCCAGTTGCATAGCTCTGCTCCTGGTGCCATCAGCCATTCTTGCAGACTTTTGGTCACTGACACAGAACTGACACCTGATGCCTCCACACACCTTACAGTATCTGCACTCTGACACTCTAGTGTTGAGCTAGTCTGAAGACCCCAGCAGCCACAGCTGCTGCAGGCAGTCTTTAGTGTCTGGGAGTATGGGTCTCACACTCACACACACTATTATCTCGATCCCACCGCTATGCCACCAATATGTCACAAACCACCGGGGGGGGGTCACTCAGAAATCCCCCCGCGCTGGCTACCAGTACGTCACAATCGGGGGGTAACAAGTGGGGGTCACCCCTCCTTTATACCTCCCGACCGACAGACAGAGCACGTGACGCGCTCTCTAGCGCCCCTCTTATAGTCAGGCCAATTATGGAATTGCCCGACCATAAGCAAGGAGGCCGCTATACTACTTATGCCGATTATTGAAGGGTCCCCGGTGAGAGTAAGGTATATATTCCCCCGACCTCCGCGGGCGGAATATATAAAATCTCCCCGAATCTCACTGGCCTCCCCACAATAATCCTTGGCACAATTCGCTGCCACCAACCGTTTTACGGTAACTATTAGCCGAACACACAGACGTGGGATTCAAGATCGAGATAACAGAACAGCCCAAGATTAATTATATAATTTAATCAGCCTAAAGCACACTAGAAACTACAATATATACAATAGGGAATCTACAGAATATACATATGTCAGAGTACAGTTACAATCAAAGCATGGGTTACAAACAGGCATACACAGTTCCAGCAGTTACCTTGTTGCGTCTGGCCACAGGGGGGCGCTGTACCCAGGTTTCTAGGATCCTTCCCACAGATGTTTCCTACACGTGCCCCCAGCGAAAAGAACCCTGGAAAATGGCCGAAGTAGGGTTATCAACCTGGGCAAATCCAGGTCCCCTCCTACCTTCGTGACCTCAGAGGGAGCACTGCTCCACCCCTGGCTTGAGTTATGGACAATCCACAACATGGAATATGGGCCATAACTTTGCCTGGGAGCGTCGTAGGCGGACGCCAATGCTCTCATTGTGACAGTTATGAATTTAGCTACAGAACGAGGGGACTCATGACCTGCCTGCCAGTTCCCCATTGGCTGATATCACGCCTGGGGCATTTCCCAATGTCCTGCTCCCATAAAAAGGGTGTGCCGGCATCGTCCGCATGCGGAGACACCATTTTTATGGTTGCCGTATTTATCGGAAATATGGCTTGCGAGATATGAACCATTTTTTTCTGGAGTCGTTCTGTCTAGCTAGTTCCATAGCCTTGCTAATGAGATACAACTCTTGTTACAGGGTGACGGCAGGGAGTCATCCTGTGTCCATTGTTCCCACACCACCTCATCTCCATATCACAGGAGATGGCCATGGGATTTGTTGCTAAACCAGTTGTGTGAAGGAAAGGGGGGGTGACACCAGGAGAGGGCTTCCTGACATACTTGAATATCATGATTTATCGTCATATCTCCGGATTTACCTCACAATTAGATTTGAATAAATGTTGATTTTTGTTCAAGAATAAACATGGATTGTTGTTCACAGAAAAATATAAGACATCCCTTGAAAATAAGCCCTGGCGCATCTTTCGGAGCAAAAAAAAATATAAGACCCTGTCTTATTTTTGAGGAAACACGTATTAGCCTGATATGGTGCCCATCGCGGTTCCAGTATTTCTGATTACAAGGCTGCAGGTTACTCTATTTTTGACGTCAATAATATCAGAATCGTTAATAGAGCAAAGAACAGTGTGAACAGAGCTTTATATTGTTTGATAAAATGCTTGTCATAAATGGTGTAAACTGGAATCTAATCATCTACCTGTAATGTGTTCTCTAAAAGTTACACCACCTTTAACGCTTACAGCAATATGCTGTTACTCTAATTATTAACCACTCTTTTGATAAACAAGAAAGTAAATCTGCTGCAGACTTCCATCATTTCATTGTCTACTCGCCTGACAGATGGCATCCAGAACAAGTTCTGTCTAGACAGGTCACTCTTGACTGCAGAACCTAAAATGTTGGAAGTTTAAATGACTTGTACAATTAATATTTTTAAGACTGATCATAGTAACTGCTGTGCACAAGATATGACAATTAGTTCAGATAACCGGGGTACACTGAACGAAAAAATAAGAACATGAATTTTCAACTGATCACTTGTAGGTATCGTCATGGAATATACCATTGGTTTAGGTTAGGGGATCCACTTCCACCTCCAAAGCACTAAGCAGCTTCTTTCATAGACTCATAAAGCAGTGAATTATGATGAGCGCTTCAACTGCAAAAGGCACTTATACTATTCTTGCACAGAAGCTCTCTTCTGACTATGTCCTCCCCTGGTTGTCTATTCATGATTATTATTATTATTTATTATTATAGTGCCATTTATTCCATGGCGCTTTACAAGTGAAAGAGGGTATACGTACAACAATCATTATCAGTATAAAACAGACTGGTATAGGAGGAGAGAGGACCCTGCCCACGAGGGCTCACAGTCTACAGGGAATGGGTTAGGGTACAATAGGTGAGGACAGACCTAGTTGCGCAGTGGTCTACTAGACTGAGGGTTATTGTAGGTTGTAGGCTTGTCGGAAGAGATAAGTCTTGAGGTTCCGCTTGAAGCTTTCCACGGTAGGGGAGAGTCTGATATGCTGAGGTAGAGTGTTCCAGAGTATGGGGGAGGCACCGGAGAAATCTCATGATCTCATTACAATGGCACCTGTTGAGGCACAGAATACGTTAGATATCAAAGGAACAATTCTTGAAGTTAATTTTTTGGAAGCAGGATAAAAGAGCAAGCGTAAGGATATGAGGAAGGAATAAATTGTGATAGATGTCTAGATAAATGGTTCCAAATATTAATCATAGAATGGTAGAGTTGGAAGGGCCATCTGGCCCAACCTCCTGCGAGTGCAGGTTTTCTTAAATCATCCCAGCTTATTATTTTTTACCAAAACAGTAGGCCTTTTAGGGTTTTCCTGGAATGCAGTGTCTAATACCAACCAAAAGTGATCAAAGTAAAGGGGGCTTTACACGCTACGATATCATTAATGTTTTATCGTCGGAGTCACATTGTTGGTGACGCACATCCGGCGTCATTAACGATATCGCAGCGTGTGACACTTACCAGTGACCTTAAGCGACCTCAAAAATTGTGAAACTCGTTCACCATGGAGAGGTCATCCCAAAACCAAAAATCGGTAATGGTTGATTATCGATGTGGTTCGTCGCTCCTGCGGCAGCACACATCGCTGCGTGTGACACCGCAGGAGCGAGGAACGTCTCCTTACCTGCCACTGGCCGCAATGCAGAAGGAAGGAGGAGGGCGGGATGTTACGTCCCGCTCATCTCCGCCCCTCCGCTTTGATTGGCCAGCCGCTTAGCGATGTCTGTGTGACGTCGCTGTGATGCCGAACATCCCTCCCCCTTGAGTGAGGGATTGTTCGGCAGTCACAGCGACGACGACGACCAGGTAAGTGCGTGTGACGCTGCCGTAGCGATAATGTTCGCTGCGGCAGCAATCACACGATATTGCATGTACGACGGGGGCAGGTGCTTTTGCGTACGATATCGCTAGCAATTGCTAGCAATA